>NC_092508.1:112965780-113245668 GCF_047511675.1 Marmota flaviventris
TGCTAACTCTTGGCCTAACCCTAACTGTATAAATAACCTTAATCATACCCATTATCCTAAACTTAACCTGAATCCTAAATTTAAACCTATCCATTACCCTAAACCTAACTCTAACAAAACCCTAATTTGAGCCCTACCCTAAAACTTAACCTAACCCATAACCAAAACCTGAAGCTGATCTTAAAAAAAAACACCTGATTCTAAACTTGATCCTTACCCTAAACCTAATTCTTATAAAAGACGTAGCCATGAAACTAACCCTATATCTACCCCTAGCCATAACCCTAAACCTCACATTATCCCTATCCCTAAAAATTGCCCTAAACCTAACAAAAGCCGTAGCACTCATCCTAACAACAAATCTAGCCTTAATCCTAATCCAAACCTATCCCTATCTCAAACCCTAATTCTAATCCTCTCTCTAGCCCTAAACCTAGCTATAACCCCATCTCTTCCCCTAAACCTAACCCTAAACATAGCCCTAAAATTAGGCCTAACCGTAACACTAATCCTAGACCTATTCCTAGGCCTAGTTTAGCCCTAACCCTAATCCTAACCCTAGCCTTAAGATTAAATCTAATTCTTGCCTGGCCCTATTTCTAGTTCTAAACCTATCCCTTACCATAACCTTAGCCTTAGCCCTAAAACATAACAGAGCTATAGCACTAACCCTAATCCTTAACTTAAACCAAATCCTAACCCTACATCTAGTCCTAACCTACCCCTAATTCAAGTCCTATCCCTAACCTAAAACCAACCATGAACCTGACTCTGAACCTAACATTAATTGCAACTCAAAACATCACCCTAAAATTAAACCTAATCCTAAAACTAGACTTAATCCTAATTGTAACCCTCAAATTATCCCCAATCATAAACCTAATTCTTACATTAGCCATATCACTAACACTAGTCCTATCAAAACCCAAAACCTAGCCCTAATCTGAGCCCAAACACTAGCCTTACCCCTATCTCTAACCCTAAATGTAGATTTAACCATTACCCTAAACCTAATCCTAACTTAAATCCTTACACTAAACCTAAACCTAACCCTAACAAAAACCCTATACCTAACCCTAGATCTAACCCTATCCAATACCCTAACCCGAACCCTAACACCAATTCTAACCCTCAGCCTAACCCTAACACATTTCCTAACCCTAAACTATCCATTATCCTAAACATAACCCTAACCCTAAAGCTAACCTAATACTAGACCTAGACGTAACAATAACCCTAAAACTAGCCCCGATTGTAACCCTAGTTCTTACATTAGCCATAGACCTAAAGATAACGCCAAACCTAGCCCTAATCCGAGCCCTAACACTACCTTTAACTCTAACCCTAGACCTAACCCTAACCCTCACCCTAAGCCTAGCCCTAACCCTAGGACTAACTCTGTCCCTTACCCTAAGCCAAACTCTAACCATAAAACTACATAGTTTTAACCTTATCCTTAGCCTAACCCAAAACCTAACTCGATTACTAGTCCTAACACTAGCTCTCAATCTAGCTCTATCCCTATCCAAAACCCTAAATCTAACCCTGACCCTTATTCTGACCCTAATACTAACCATAGGTCTAAACTTGACCCTAACCCTAACTGACCCCTAACATTGGTGCTACCTTTAACCCTATACCTATACCTAACCCTAACAATAGACCAAGATCTACACCTAATCCTTCATCTAGTGATAACTCTACCCCTAGCCCTAAACAAAAACCTAGCCGTAAGTCCTAACAACAACACTTAACCTAACCCAAACACTAACTCTACCCCTAGAACTAACCCTAGTCCTAATGCTGGACCTAATCTTAAACCTAACCATAACCCAAACACTGACTCTTACCCGAACACAAACCCTAGATCGAAACCTTTTTCTAACAGAAAACCTAACACTTACCTAGACCTAGCCTTACAACTAACGCTAAAACTAGCCATAACCATAAGCCAAAGCCTACTTCTAACTCTATACATTACCCTAACCATAACCCTAATCCTAATGCTAACCCTAGCCCTAACCCTAACCCTGACTCTAACCCTAAACCTTGTCCTAGTGCAAATCCTAGCTCAAACCCGAAACCTTAAATATAACCAAATGCTAACACTAACGCTTGGCCTAAACCTAATCATAACCTTAACCCTAGTCCTAATCCTAACCTTAACTTGGCGTAACTCTAGCTCTAACCCTACCCATTACCCTTACCCTAATCCTTACCCTATCCATTACCCTAACCCTAACACTAACATTAAGGCTAATTTGAGCCCTTAACCTAAACCTTATCCTAACCCAAACCCGAAGCCTGACCATGACCCTAATAATACGCCTAGCTCTAAACATGACCCTTCCCCTAAACACAACACTTAAAGTAGACCTAGCCATAAACCTAACCCCTACACTCTCCCTAAATATAAACCTAGACCTGACATGAGCCATAACCCTAATTCTTGCCCTAAACCTAACAAAAAACCTATCCCTAATCCTAGTGTTAAACCTAGTCTTAATCCTAACCCAAACCATAACCCTAGCCCTAACACTAAAGCTAATCATAAAACTAGCCCTAACCCTAACCATAGCACTAAAACAAAACTGAGCAACAGGCCTAACACTAAACCGTAACTTAAACCAAACACTAGAATTACACCTAGAACTAACCCTAGCCTTAATTCAAGTCATAATCCTAACCTTAAAAATAACCTGGAACCTGACTCATATCCTAACACTCACCCTAGCTCTAAACAGCACCCTAAACTTACACCAAACCCTAACAGTAACCGTAGCCCTAATTCGAGTACTAACCCTAACCGTAAAACTAACCCTGACCTGGCTCATATCCTAACACTATCTCTAGTTATAAATATCAATCTAACTTTAAACCTAACCCTAACACTGACCTATCCCTAACATAACCCTAAAACTAACCCTAATTGTAACCCTAGTTCTTGTATTTGTTATTGCCCTAACCCTAGCCTTAAACCTCACACAAAAACTAGCCCTAATCTGAGACCTAATCCTAGCTTTAACTCTAACCATAACCCTAACCCTCACCCTAAACCTATGTCTAACACTATCCCTTACCCTAAGCAAAACCCTAACCTTAATGGTAACCCTAGACCTATTCCTAATTCTTAGGCTGAACAAATATTAACACTATTAATTGTCCTAACCCTAGATCTAATTCTAGCTCTAAACCTATCCAAACCCTAAACCTAACCCATACCCTTATTCTCACCATAACACAAACCAGAGGTCTAAACCTGACCATAACCCTAAACCAAAACCTAACACTAGCCCTACTGATAAACTTATACCTAAACCTAACCCTACCATTATCCCTAGATCTAAACCTAATTCAAATCTACCCTTAAGTTTAGCTCTAGACCAAAACAAAAACCTAGCCTTAGCTCTCACAATAACCTTTAACCTAACTCAAACACTACCTCTTCCTCTAGACCTAAGCCTGTTCTAATTCTGGCCATAACCCTAACCCAAACACTGTCCCTTTCTATAACACAAATCCTAGCTCTAAATTTTATGCTAACCCAAAATCTAGCCGTAACCCTAACAATAGACCTAGCCATAATCCTAACTCTAGGTCTCATGTTACGTATAGCCCTAATGTTAGCCCCAAACCTCACACAAAACCTAGTTCTAAGCATAACCTGAACCATAACCCTAGACCTAACCCTAACTCTAACCCTTGCCTTGACCCTAATCCTAGCTAAAACCCTAACCCTTGCCCAAATATAAATCTAGACCTAACCCTAACCCTAACCCTAGTCCTTATCCTAACCATAACCAAGGCCAAACCCTAGTTCTAACTCTATCCATTACTCTAAACATAATCTAAGCCTAATGCTAAACTTAGCTCTAAACTTAACCCTAACCCTAAACCTAGATTTCACATTAACCCTAACCATTGCCCTAGCCCTAACCATAGCTCAAACACTAACACTTACCCTTAACCTAACCCTAACACTAAACCTAGGCTTAACCCTAACCCTAACCCTAGCCTTAATCCTAACCATAACCCTAGCTTTAAACCTATCCATTACTCTAAACATAAGCCTAATTCAAATGCTAACCCTAGGCCTAAATCTAAACCTATCTGTAACACTAATGCTATCTATTTCCTAAAACTAAACTGATAACTAAACCTAAACTTAGTAATTACTCTAACCCAATCCCTAACCTTAATGCTAAATCAAGCCCTAAACCTAAACCATAACCTAAACCAAACCCTAAACAAGACACTTACCCTAACAATACACCTAGCTTTAAACCGGACCTTTTCCAGAAACCTAACCCTTACAATTGACCTAGCCAACAACCTAACCTCAACACTATCCCTAAGTGTAACCCGAACTGACATTATCCATAGACCTAATTCTTGCCGAATCCCTAATTTCAACCCTCGCCCTAGTTCTGAACCTAGGTATACCCACATCCCTTCCCTAACCCTAACCCTAATCCTATTCCAACACTAACACTAACGCTCACCCTAACACTAACCCTAGCTCTAATCCTAGCCCTAATTTAGGGCCAATCATAACTCTAACTCTAACCCTACCCCTAAGACTAACTCTAGGTATTGCCCTAGACCTATTCCTGGTACTAACTCTATCTGTTACCATAACCCTAATACTAGCCCTAACCTAACCCCTAAACCTAGCCCAAGTCCTAACCCTAGATCTAAACATAACTCTAAATATAACACTAACCCTAAGCCTGAACCTCACCCTACCACTAGCCCTAACACTATCGCTAATCCTAAAACTAGTTCTAAACCTACCTGTAGCTCTAAAACAAAACTGAGCCCTAGCTCTAACCCTAACACTATCCTAACTGTAACCTCAGACCAGACATTAGAACTATCCCTAATTCTTGCCCTAACCCTAACACAAAAACTAACCCTACACCTACCCCATAACTCTAGCCTTATTTCTAGTGTTATCCCTAACCCTAAAACTAACACTGACATTGACTCTGACCCTAACACTAACCCTATTTCAAATCATTACTCTAATCATAACCTAACCCTAACACTAGTCCTAGCCCTAACTCTAACCCTAAAACTAACCCTAATCGTAACTGTAGTTCTTATATTAGCCATAGCCCTACCCTAACCCTAACATAACCTAAAACCTAGCCCTAACCCTAGCCCCAACACCAGCTTTAACCCTAACCTAACTCTAAACCTAATCCTAACCCTAGCCTTAATCCTAACCATAACCATAGCCCTAATTCTAGCTCTAATCCTATCAATTATCTTAACTCTAAACCTAACCCTAATACTAATCCTAGGATAACCCTAACTCTATCCATAAACCAAACTCTATTCATTACCATAAACCTAACCTGAACCCTAAACCTAACCATATCCATTAACCTAACCCTAAACATAATCCTAACCTAATTTGAGCCCTAACCCTAAACCTTAACCTAAACAAACCCTAACTGTTACACTAACCCTAATAATACCCGTTTCTCCAAAAGTGACCCTAACTTTCAACCTAAACCTTACACTATAAATAGCCATAAATCTAATCCTGAAACTATCCCTAACTGTAACCCTAGACCTAAGTTTAGTCCTAGCCCTAATGTTATCCCTTATGCTTACAAACAAACAAACAACAACAACAACAAAAAAAAAACCTTAATCATTGCCCCAAACCTAGCCTTAATCCGAACCCTAACCCTATCACTAGGTCTAATGCTAAAGTGAAGCCTCACCCTAGCCCTTAAACTAGCTACAATATTATACCATACCCTAACCCGAATTCTAACCCTAGCCCTAAACCAAGGCCTAGCCCTAATACTAAACCTAGCTCTAATCCTAGAACTAATTTAGCCCTAACCCTAAATCTAATCATATCCCTAGCCCTAAGACTAACTCTAACTCTTGCCCTAGGCCTAGACCTAGTTCTAACATTATCCCTTACCATGACCCAAAGCCTAGCCCTAACCCTAGCCCCCAAATTAGCCCTAGCCCTAAACCGAGATCTAACCCTCACTCTAAGTCTAAACCTAACCTGAAACCTAAACCTCACCCTAACACTAGCCCTAATCCTAATGCTAATTTGAAAACAATCCCTCACCATAGCCATAGCATTCAAGCAAAACTGAGCTACAGCTCTAATCTAATCCTAAACTTTAACCTAAACCAAAACCTAACACTATGCCTAGCCATTACCCTAGCCCTACTTTGAGTCCTAAACCTAACCATACAACTAAGAATGACCCTGACATTGATCCTAAAACCAACCTTAGCTCTAAACATCACCTTTACCCTAAACCTAACCCGAACACTAAACCTAGCCTTAACCTTAATCCTAAAACTAGCCCTAATCATAATGCCAGGTCTTACATTAGCATTAGCCCTAACCCTAACACAAAACCTAGCCTTAATCTGAATCCTAACCCTAGCTTTAACCCTAAACCTATCCCTAGCTCTAACCCTAACCCTTACCCTATGCCAACCCTCATCCTAATGCTACCCTAGTGTTAAACCTAATCCTTAGCCTAACCCAAACCCTAACTCTATTACTAGTCCTAACCCTAGGCCTCATTCTATCTCTAACCCTAACCCAAACCCTAAGACTATCCCTGAACCTTATTCTGACCCTAACACTAACCCTAGGTCTAAGCCTGACCCTAACCCTAAACCAAACACTAACACTAGCCCTATGGGTAAACCTATACCTAAACCTAACCATAACATTAACACTAGACCTAAACTTAATCCTAAATATAGCCATAAATCGAGCCATAGCCCTAAACACAAACCTAGCTCCAGCACTAACAATAACCATTAGTCTAACACAATGACTAACAATACCCCTAGAACTAACCCGAGTAAAATTGTGCTCCTAACCGTGATTCCAATGTAACCTGAACACTGACCCTTACCCTAACACAAACCCTAGTTCTATACCTTATCCTAACCAAAAACATACCTGAACACTCGACCTATCCATAACCCTAACCTGAAAACTAGCCATAACCATAATCCTAGTTCTTATATTACCCATAGTCCTAACACTAGCCATAAACCTCCTCCCAAAACCTAGCCCTAAATATAGCACTAAAACTATCTATAATCCTAATCCTAACCTTAGCCCTAGCCCTAACCCTCACACTTGCCTAGCCCTAAACTTAGCTCAAACTCTTACCCTAAATGTAACCCTAACCCTAACCCTAAACCTAACCCTTGCCCTAATCTTAACTGTAAACATAGCACAAATCCTACCTAAAAATCTCTCCATTACCTTAAATATAAAGCTAACACTAATGCTAACCCTAGCCCTAACTCTAACCCTAATTCTAACTATAGCCCTGACTATAACCCTAAACCTCACCCTAGCCCTAACCATAAACACTTAACCTAAACCTAACCCTAAAACTAACCCTAGGCCTAACCCTAACCCTAGTCCTAATCCTAACTTTAATCCAATCCCTAACACTAGCACTAACTCTATCCATTACCCTACACATAAGCCTATCCCAAATTCTAACCCTAGGCTAAACCCAGCACTAACCCTAAAACTAACAATATACATTACTCTATACCTAACCTGAACCCCAAAACTAATCCTATTCATTACTCTAACCGTATCCCTAATGCTAATTTGAGCCCTAACATTAATCCTTAACTTAAAGAAAACCCTAACCTGAAATTTGACCCTAATAATACACCTAGCTCTAAAACTGAACCTTACCCTAAACCCAACCCTTACACTAGACCTAGCCATAAATCTAACCCTAACCATGAACCTAGACCTGACATTACTCCTAGCCCTAATTCTAGCCCTTACCCTAACACAAAACCTAGCCCTCATCCTAGCCCTAAACCTAGACTTAATCCTAATCCAAACTATTACCCTGGCTCTATCCCTAATTTTAACCCTCAACCGAGCCCTGAACCTAACTATAAGCCCATCACATCCCATAAAACTAACCCTTACCCTAACAATTACGCAAACCCTAACCCTAGCCTTAACCATAGGCCTAACACTAACACTAACTCTAACGCTAATCCAAGCCCTAATTTAGCCCGAACCCTAACCCTACCAATAACCCTAATCCTAAGACTAACTCACTGTCACCCTAGCCCTATTTTTATATCTAACCCTATCCGTTACCTTAGCCCTAACCTCATTGTAGCCATAGCCCTCACCCTAGATCTAACCATAATGCTAAATCTAACCCTAAACTTAAGACTAAACCTCACCCTACCACTAGCCCTAATACCATTGCTAATCCTAAAACTAGCCCTAACCCTAGTCCTAGCCCTAAAACAAAACCGAGCCATTGCTCTAACAAAAACCTTAACCTAAACCAAACCCTAATCCTACAACTAGCAATAACCCTATCTCTAATTCAAGTCCTAGGCCTAAAACTAATCATAGCTCTAAATATCGCCCTAACCCTAAAGCTAATGCTGACACTAGACCAGCCCAAATCCCATCCCTAAAACTAACCCTACTCATAAACATAGTTCTTACATTGGCCTTAGCCCTAACTCAAGCCTTAACCCTAACACAAAATAGCCCTCATCTGAGCCCTAACATTAGATTTAACACTAACCCTAACCCTAGTCCTAAACCTAACCCTAACTCTAGCCCTAACCGTATCCCTTACCCTAAGCCAAACCCTATCCATAATGCTAACCCGAGTCCTAATCCTAATCCTTACACTAACCCTATTTCTAGTCCTAACACAAGCACTCATTCTAGCTCTAATTCTAACCCCAAACCTAATGTTATCCTTCACCCTTATTCTGACACTAACACTAATTATAGGTCTAAACCTGAACCTAATCCTAAAGCGAACCCTGAAACAAGCCTTATAGTGAGTAAACTTATACCTAAACCTTACCCTAACACTAGCCCTAAACCTAAACCATATCCTAAATCTAGCAATAACTCTAGCCCTAGACCTAAACAAAACTTAGTCCTAGCCATAACAACAACCCTTACCCTAAAACAAACACTAACCCTACCCCTAAACCTAACCTTGTCCTAATTCTGGCTTTCACCCTAACCCTAACTCTAACCTGAACACTGACCGTGCCTTTAACAGTAAACCTATCTCTAAACCTGAGCCTAACAATCATCTAAACCTAACACTAGACCTAGCCATAACTCCAACCCTAATACTAGCCCTAATCATAACCCTAGCTCTTATATTACCCATAGCCTTAACCCTAGGCCTAAACCTAACACAAAACCTATATCTTATCCTAGGCCTTAACCTAGCCTTAGGCGTAAACCTAACACAAACCCTAGCCAAAACCCTAACCTAATCCTCGCCTTAGTTTTAAACCTGGCTCTAAACCTAACCCTTACCCTAAACATAAACCTACACCTATCCCTAAATCTAACACTAAACCTAGAACTAATCCTTACCTTAACTCAAGCACTAAACCTAGCTCTAAAGATACCCATTACCCTAAATATAACCCTAACTCTATTGATAACCCTAGGCCTAACCCTAAACCTAAACCTAACCAAAAAACTAATCCTAGACCTAACCCTAAACCTCACCCTCACCATAGAGCTAACCCTAGGTCAAACACTATTGCTTATCATAAACGTAACCATAACCATAGCGCTAACCATAGGCCTAAACCTCAATCGAACTCTAACCATTAACCTAAACCTACATCTAATCTTATCCATTACCCTAACCCTAACACTACCCCTAAAGATAACCATAGCCCTAATACTAACCCTAACCCTAACCATACTGTAATCTTATCCCTAGACCTAACCCTAAACCTAACCCTCGCCCTAGCCCTAAACCAAGCTCAAAACTCAACACTTTCACTAAACATAAACCTAACCCTAACCCTGGATCTAACCCTAACCCTAACCCTAACTCAAGACTTATTTCTAACCATAAACCTAGCCCTAAGCTTAGCTCTAACCATATCCATTATCCTAACCATAACCCTGACCCTAATGCTAACTCTAGACCTATTGCTAACCCTTGCTACCCTTATCAATTACTCTAAACCTAAACTGAACCCTTAACAAAAACCTATCATTACCCTAAACCTGACCCTAAAGCTAATTAGAGCCCTAACCCTAAATCCTAACCTCAAACAAACTATAACCCTAAACCTAACCATTACACTAGACCTATCCATAAAACATTCTAAATCTATCCCCATCTGTAACCTTAGACCTGACATTAGCACTAGCCCTAATCCTAGCTCTAAACCTAACACAAACCCCAGGGCTTATCCTAGCCCTAAACCTAGCCTTAATCCTAACCCTAACCCTAATCTTAGGCCTAACCCTAACACTAATCCTAGCCCTAATCTTAGCCCTAACCCTAGCCCTAACCTAACCCCTAATTTACGCCTATCCCAAACCTTAGCCCTAACTCTAGCCCTAAGACTAACTCTAACTCTCACTCTTGCCCCATCCCTAGTTCTAAACCTATAACTTACTGGAACAATAATCCTAGCCCTAACCCTAGCCCTATCCTTAGCCCTAGCCCTAACCTAGATCTAACTCTAACTCTAAATCTAACTTTAACCCTAAGCCTAAACCTAAACCTAAAACTAGCCTAACCTGAATGCTAATCCTAAAACTAGCCCTAATCCTAGCCCTAGCCCTAAAACAAATCCCAGATATAGCACTAAAACTAACCCTTAACTTAAACCAAACCCTAAGCCTAACCCTAAACTTAGCCCTAATTCGAGTTTTAAGCTGCACCCAAAACTAACCCTGACACTGAATCTGACCATAACACTAAACCTACTTCTAAAGATCACCCTAAGCCTAACCCTAAACCTAACACTAGACCTAGCCCCAACCTTAAACCTAAATATAGCTTTAAAATTAACCCTGGTACTTACAGTAGCCGTAACCCTAACCCCAGCACTAACTTAACACAAAACCTAGCCTTAATTCAAGACCTAAACCAAGCTTTAACCCTAACACTAACCCTAACCCTAGTCCTAGTCAGAACCATAACCCTAGCCCTAACCCTACCTCTAACCCTATCTATCGCCATAACTATAACCCTAACACTAATGCTAACCTTAGGCCTAAACCTAACCCTATCCCTAATCCTAACCCTATCCATTACCCTCAACCAAACCTAAACCCTAAACCTCACCTATCATTACCCTAACCCTAACATAATGCTAATTCAAGCCCTAAATTTAAACCATAGCCTATCCGAAACCCTAATCAAGGCCCTGACCCCAATAATACCCCTAGCTCTAAACCTGACCTAAAATTAAACATAATCCTTACACTACCTGTATCCATAAACATAACCATAATTCTATATTTAACCATAACTCTAGACATGATATTCGTCCTAGCCCTAATCCTAGCCCTACCCTAAAACAAATCCTAGCCCTCATCCTAACCCTAAAACCAGCCTTAATCATAACCCTAACCCTAACCATAGGCCTAACCCTAATTCTAACCCTCACCCAACCTCTAAACCTAGCTATAATGCCAATCCTTACCCTAAACTTAACCCTAACCCTAAATCTAATGCTAGGCCTAGGCTGAACAATAACCCTAGCCCTAATTCTAGCCCTAATTTAACCCTATCCCTAACCTAAACCTAGCCCTAAGACTAACTTTCACACTAGCCCTATCCCTAGTTCTAACTCTATCCATTACTGTAACTCTAACCCTAGCTCTAACCCTAGCCATAAACCTTGTGCTGTCCTTATTCCTAGCCACAACCCTAGATGTATCCCTAACTCTAAATCTAACACTAACCCTAAGCCTAAACCTAACATAAACATTAGCATTAACACTAACACTACTCGTCAAACTAGCCCTAACCCTGACCCTAGCAGTAAATCAAAACCAAGCAATAGCCCTAATACTAAACCTTAACTTAAACCAAATTCTAATACTACACCTAGACCTAACCTTAGCCCTATTTCGAGTCCAACCTTAACCTGAATACTAACCCTGACTCTGACTCATATCCTAACACTCACCCTAGCTCTAAACACCATCCTAACCTTAAACCAAACACTTACAGTAACCCTAGCCATAATTTTAGTCCTATCCTTAACCTTAAAACTAACCCTGACCCTGACTACTAACCTAACACTAACACTAATTCTAAATATCACCCTAGCCTTAAACCTAATCCTAACACTAGAGGTCTAACTCCTAACCATAACCCTAAAATTAACCCTAATTGTAACCCTAGTTCTTACATTAGCTGTTAATCTAACCAAAGCCCTAATCCTAACACAAAAATTAGCCCTAATCTTAGCTCTAAACCTAGCTTTCACCCTAAACATAGCCCTAACCCTAGCTCTAACTCTATCCCTTACCATAAGCCAAACCCTAACATTAATTCTAATCCTAATTCTAACCCTAATCCTTAACCTAACACAAAACTTAATCCAATTACTAGTCCTAACTCTAGCCCTCATTCTAGCTCTAACCGTAACCCAAACCCTAACCCTAACCCTGAACCTTATTCTGACCGAAACAATAATTGTAGGTCTAAACCTGAACCTAACCCTAAACCAAAATCTAACACTAGCCCTAGACCAAACCTAATCCTAAATCTAGCCATAACTCTAGCCCTAGACCTAAAGAAAAACCTTGACCTAGCCCTAATAATAACCCTTAGCCTAAGCCAAACACTAACTCTTCCCCTTGACCTAAACCTGGTCCTAATTCTGGCTTTAATTCTAACCGTAATCCTAATCTGAACACTGATCCTGACATTATCCCTAGCTCTAAACATCACCCTAACCCTGAAACTATATCTACCACTAACATTAACCCTAAAAGTAGCCCTAATCATAACAAGTTCTTAATTTAGCCATAGCCCTAACCTATTGAAAAACCTAGCTCTAATCCAATCCCTACCCTATTTTTAACTCTAAAGCTAACCCTAACGCTAAGCATAGCCCTAACCCTAAGCCTAAGCCTAACCTTAGATCCAATCCTAAGCATAACACTAGCCCTAACCTTAGCTCTAACCTTTTTCATTACCCCATGGATAACCCTAAGCCTTATGCTAACCCTAGGCCAAACGCTAATCCTATGCCCATACCTAACCCTATCTATTACCCTACAGCTAACTTGAACCCTAAACCTAAAACTATTGTTAAGCTATCACTAAACCTAATGTTAATTCAAGCCCTAAACATAAACCATAACCTAACCTTAACCCTAACCCTGACCCTAATAATACCCCTAGCTCTAAACCTGACCCTAACCATAAACCTATCCCTTACAATAGACCTAGATATAAACCTAACCCTAATGCTATCCCTAACTCTAACCCTAAACCTGACATTAGCCCTAGCTCTAATCCTAGTCCTAACCCTAACACAAACCTTAACCCACATCCTAGACATAATCCTTGCCCTCATCATAACCCTAACCCTAACCCTAATTCTAACCCTCACCCTATCCCTAAAACTAGGTATAAACACATCCCTTACCCTAAACCTAACTCTAATCCAAACCCTAACACTAAACCTAGCCCTAACCCTAGGCCTAACTCTAACATTAACACTTGCCCTAATCCCAGACTTAACTTAGCCCTATCCCTAACACTAAACATAACCCTAGCCCTAAGACTAACTATAACTCTTACCTTAGACCTATAGGGTAGTACTAAACTTTTTCCTTACCATTACCCTAAACCTAGACCTAATCTTAGCCCTAACCCTAGCCCTAGCCCTAAAACAAAACCGAGTTATAGCCCTAATCTTAACCCTTAACCTAAACCAAACCCTAATCTTAAACCTAGCCCTAACCCTATCCATAAGCCTATCCCTAATTCTAGTCCCAACCTGAAAACTAACCCTGACCCTGACTCTGAGCCTAACACTAAACCTAGCTCTAAAATCATTGTAACCTTAAATTTAACCCTAACACTAGACCTAGCCTTAACCCTAACTTCATAACTAGCACTAGTCATAACCTTACTTTGTGCATTAGCCATGGTCCTAACCCTAGCCCTAACCTAACCCAAAACCTAGCCTTAATCAGAGTCCTTATCCTAGCTTTAATCCTTAACTTAAACCTAACACTAACCCAAACAAAATCCCTAATTCTATACATAACCCTAGCCCTAAACTTAGGTCTAACTCTATCCAATACCCTAATGAAAACCCTAACCCTTGTGCTAAACATAGGCCTAACCCTAACCTTACCCATTACACTAAACCACAACTAAACCTTAAACCTAACCCTGCCATTACCCTAACCCTAAATCTAATGCTGATTTGATCCCTAAAATAAACCCTAACCTAACCCAAACCCTAACCTTGATTCTGACCCTAATAATATCCTTAGCTTTAAAACTGACCATTACACTAAACCTAACCCTTACACTGGACCAAGCCATAAACCTAACACTAAATGTATCCCTAATTGTAACCCTAGACCTGACATTAGACCTAGACCTAATACTAGCCCTTAACCTTATACAAACACTAGCCATCAACCTAGCCTTAAACCCAAGCCTTTATCATAACCTTAACCCTAACCTTGGCCCTAACCCTAATACTAACCCTCGCCAAGCCCTCAATGTTGCTATAACCCATTCCTTTAAACTAAATGTAACCTTAACTCTAACCCTAAACCTAGGCCTAAACCTAACACTAACCCTAGCCCTAATTTAGCCCTATCCCTAACTATAACCCTAAACCTAGCCATAAGACGAACTCTCTCACACTAGCCCTATCACTAGTTCTAACCCTATTCCTTACCATGAACATAACCCTAGCCCTAACCATTGTCCTGACCCTTGCCCTATGCTTAGCCCTAGCACTAACCATAGATCAACACCTATCTCTAAATCTAACCCTAATCTGAAGCCTAAACCTAACCCATACACTAGCCCTAAACCTAAAACTCATCTTAAAACTAGCCCTAATCCTGGCCATAGCCTAAAACACAACTGAGCCATACCTCTAACACTAATTCTTAAACTAAACGAAACCCTAACCATACACCTACCCCTAACCCTAGACCTAATTAGAGTTTTAAGCCGAACCCTTAAACTAACTCTGACCCTGACTCTGACACTAATATTAACCCCAGCTCTAAACATCACCCTGACCTTAAACCTAACCCTAACACTCAACCTAGCCCTAACCTTAATCCTAAAATCAGCCCCAAATATAACTCTAGTACTTACATTAGCCATAACCTTAACCATAGCACTAAATTAACATGAATCCTAGCCATAATCTGAGCCCTATCCTGAGCTTTAAACCTAAACCAAGCCCCAATCATAACCCTAGCCCTAATCATAACCATAACCCTAGCCCCAACCCTAGTTTAACCCTATCCATTACTATAAACATAACCTTAACCCTAATGCTAACCCTAGGTCTGAACCTAAAGCTATCTCTAATCTTATTTTTATCCATAACCCTAAACCTAACCTGGGCCCAAACACTAACCCTATCATTACTCTAACCCTAACCCTAACGCTAATTCAATCCCTAACTTTAGACCTTAACCTATTCCAAACCTTAACCCAGACCTTGTCCATAAAAATACCCCTAGCCCTAATCATGACCCTACCCCTAAATCTAACCCTTACACTAGACGTAGCCATAATCCTAAACATAAAATTATCTTTAAACATAATTCGAGACCTGAAATTATCCGTACCCCAAAACCTAGCCCTAACCCTAAAACAAACATTAGCCCTCATCCCAGCACTAAACCTAGCCTTAATCATAACCATAACCGTAACCCAAGCTCCAACCCAATTCTTAATATCACCCTACCTCTAAACCTAGCTATAGCATTCTCTCTTTACTTAAACTTCATACTAACTCAGACCCTACTCTATATTTAAGCTGAACTGTAACCATAGACCTAATTCTAGCCCTAATTTATCCATTTCCCTAACCCAAGCCCTAAGACTAACTCTAACTCACACTAGCTCTATCCCTAGTTCTAATCCTATTACATACTATAATTTGACCCTAGCCCTAACCCTTGCCCTATCCTCAGTCCTAACCCTAAACCTAGATATAAGCCTCAATCTAAATCTAACCCTGAACCTAAGCTTAAGCCTAACACTAACACTAGCCATAACCCTAACACTAATCATAAAATTAGCACTAACCCTAACCCTAGCAGTAATACAAAACCAAGCAATAGCCCTAACCCTAAACATTAACTTAAGACACAGTAACACTACATCTAGACCTAACCCTAGCTCTAAATTCGACTCCTAACCCTAACCTTAAAAGTAACCCTGACACAGACTCGTACCCTAATGCTTTCCCTAGCTCTAGACCCCATCCTAACCTTAAACAAAAGCCTAACAGTAACTCTATCGCTAATTCGAGTCCTAACCCTAACCCTGACCATGAACCATGACTCATATCCTAACACTAACCCTAGCTCTAAATATCACCCTAAACTTAAACCTAACCCTAACACTAGACCTACCCCTACCCCTAACCCTAAAACTAACCCTAATTGTAACCCTAGTTCTAACATTAGCCAATGCCCCAACCCTAGCCCTAACCCTACAACAAATCAAGCCATAATCCAAGCTCTAAACCTACCTTTAACCCTAACACTAACTCTAACCCTAACCCTAGCTCTAACCTTATTCCTTACCCAAAGCAAAACCCTAACCCTCATGGTAACCCTAGACCTATCCCTAATCCTTAGACTAAACAAAATACTAAGCCCATTAATAGTTCTAAATCTAGCCCTCATTTTAGCTCTAATCCTATCCCAAACTCTTACCAAACTCTAACCCTGACCATTATTCTGACCCAAACATTAAACTTAGGTCTAAACCTGACCCTAACCTTAGACCAAACTCTAACACTGGCACTACCGATAAACTTATTCCTAAACCTAACTCTACCACTAGCCTTAGACCTAAATCTAATTCTAAATCTAGCCTTAGCTCTAGACCTAAACAAAAACCTAGTCCTAGCCCTAACAGTAACCCTTACCCTAACCCAAACACTACCCCTAACCCTAGACCTAAACCTAGTCCTAATTCTGGCTATTACCCTAACTCTAACTCTAACTCTAACCTGAAAACTGACCAGCCTTTAACATTAACCCTACCTCTAAACCTGACCCTTACCGAAAATATAAACTTAACATTAGACCTAGCCATAACTTTAACCCTAAAACTAGCCCTACTCATATCCCTAGTTCTTACATTACCCACAGCCCTAACCCTAGCCCTAAACCCAACACAAAACCTAGAGCTAATCCTAGGCCTTAACCTAGCCCTAAGCATAAACCTAACCCTAACCCTAGCCCTAGTCCTAACTTAACCCTAGGCTTAGTCCCAACCCTAGCTCAAAGCCTAACACTTACCATAAATATAAACCCAGAAATATCCATAATCTAACCCTAATCCTAGCCCTAATCCTAACCTTAACCCTAGCCCTAACCCTGACTCTAAATCTTCAAAATACACTAAATCTAACCCTAAACCTATTGGTAACCCTAGCCTTAACCCTAACCACAACCCTAACCCTAACCAGAAAACTAAACCTAGACCTAACCCTAAACCTAACACTCGCTATAACCCTAACCCTAGCTCAAAACCTAAACCTTACCATAAACCTAAACATAACCATAGCCCTAATCTTAACCCTAGATTTAAATCTAACCCTAACCCTAAACCTAAATCTAACCATATCCATTACACTAAACCTAACCCTAACCCTAATGATAATCCTAGCCCTAACCCTAACTCTAACCCTAAAATTAGTAATTCTATTCCAAAGCTAAAGCATTCAGAAACATATTTATCCGAAAGTACTGTTTGAGACAACAGGGAAATATACATGTACTGAACTACCTCCCCAAATTATTTGGTCAGATTTCTTTGATACTGCACAAGATTCATCTGTTAGCTTGCCCCACTAGGCACACTTAATTTGGGACTTCTATGATAAAACGTTCTCTAAACAGATTAGGGTTTGTTTTAGGTTTAGAGTAAGGGCTAGGTTTAAACCTAGTGTTAGGTTTAGACTCATGTATCCTTGATAATGGGCAGGATTCATATTTTACCTAGCCTCACAATGTTCTCTGGTTTGGGCCTTCTTGGTTCAATGGTTTGCTGTCAGGAACAGTTTGTATTTTAAGGTTTCACTTAATTTTGAACTATTTTGTTGAAGAGCAATGGAACATGAAATCAAAGAGGGTTGGTGCTAGCTGCTTGAAACTGCACACAATCAATTCTCTGTGGGCAATCTCTGGTTTGTTCCTTGTTGCTCTCAGGTGAAACATGCAAAGCAACTTTATTTCAGAGCACTTTTGAAGAAATAAAGGAAATATGCATATACTGAAACACTTCCCCCAATAATTTGCTCAGATTTCTTTGATATTGTGAAGGATTCATCAGTTAGCTTGCCCCACTAGGCTCCATTAGTTTGGGACTTCTATGATCAAAGGTTCTCTAAACAGGCTAGGGTGAGCTGTAGGGTTAGGCTTAAGGATAGATCTAGTGTTAGGTTTACAGTATTTTTGTTCAAATTTCTTTGATACTAGGCAGGATTTATCTTTTACCTAGCCTTACTATCTTATCCTGGTTTGGGCCTTCTAGGTTCACTGGTTTGCTGTCAGTATTTCAGTTTTTTTTTTTTTTTTTTTTTTTTTTTTTTTTTAAGATTTTACTTCATTTTGACCTATATGGGTAAGTGGAAATGGAGCTGGAAATCAAACAAGGTTTTTGCTAGCTGCTTGAAACTTCACACTCTCAATCAGTTCTCTGTGAGGACACTCTGGTTTTATCCTTGTGAAAGTATCCCAAAGGTGAGGCATGCAAAAATAACACTATGCGAGGGCATTTTAGGAGAGGACAGGAAAACATGCATATACTGAACTACTTCCCCCAATCATTTGGTCAGATTTCTTTCTTACTGGGCAGGGTTCATCTGTTAGCTTGCCCCACTAGGCTCCTTAACATTGAGACTTCTGTGGTGAGCCGCTTCTGCCGTTTCTGCAGACTATGGTCGCCATTACGAGATGGCGCTGGCTCCGCTGTGGTATGTGACAAACAACTCCTTATCTGAGAGAGTTGGCACATGATTTTTCACCACCCTGTGAGAGAGTTCCACGCGGCAGCTTTGCATTGGGGCTTGGGATGCTTTATTAAGGCTGGGAGGGCATCCGGGAGGAGGAAGAAGAAGAAAGAATAATAAATATCAAGGGACCTGAATAAACTACTGAGAGAAGATTTCGGAGTTGCGTCTTCCTTGCGGGCAAGGGGTCGCGACAAGTGGTGCCGAAACCCGGGAAATCAGAACTCTCAGTAGTCAGGGGTGGTGCACCGGTTAGTCCCCAGGTAAGTGGGATCCGCGATCAAAGCGGGGTCAGTCCCCAGGTAAGGGGGATCCGCGATTAAAGCGGCATTAGTCCCTAGGTAAGTGGGATCCGCGACTAAAGCGGGGCAGCTCCTCTGTCTGTAATGAAAGAGGAAGCCTTGCATTTTATTGCAGCTGCGCCGTGTACTTTCGCTTCTACTTTCGCTTTCGTCTTCTGTGTTTCTTTCGCTGTGTCAGTGTGTTTCTGTTGTCTGTATTTTTTTTGTCGTTGTGTCATGGGTGCCGCATCTTCAAGTCCGCTTCTTCTGGCCCTAGATGGCCTGTTACGTTCCAAGGGACTGGAAGTGAAGCATAGTACACTACAGAGATTTTTACAAAAGGTAGATATCGCTGCACCGTGGTTTGCATTTTCGGGCAGCCTTACTGTGCCTAGTTGGGATAAATTAGGCAAAGATCTTGATTTTGCATCTGAGCACGGCATGTTAGAGGGTGGGGTGATACCTCTTTGGAAAATGGTCCGTGGTTGCCTTACGGATGGCAGATGCCAGGAAGCACTTGCTAAAGGACAGGAGGTTTTAGAGCGATTACATGAGGAAAAGTCGGAGACGGCAGAAAGCGAAGTGACTCGAGAAGAGGGGAGTGTGCGGAGCATGACACGGGGGAGGAGACGGTTGTATCCAGATCTCAGTACGCTGCGTACACCCCCATGCGAAAGTGGGTCAGAGGATGAGGAGGAAGAGCTCGGGAGGCTGTCTTGTCAGCTAGGGAGTTTAGCTACAGAAGAAGGGAACAAAAAGAAACAGGAGCTCAGGAAAAACGATCCCCCGGATCCACCGCCGTATGGTGGGGGCACTTCGGGGAGAGCTTTCCATGCCCAAACATGGAGGGCTGTTCACGCTGAGATGGGTCTTGCTTATCCAGTTTTTCAGGATGACAACAGGGGAAGAGTCCATGAACCCTTAGATTTTAAAATTGTAAAGACCCGGGCAGAGTCTGTGCGCACTTATGGGGTGGATGCCACTTTCACACTGACTCAGGTGGAGAATCTATCTAGATACTGTATGACTCCCTCTGATTGGGCTAGCCTTGTTCGGGCTTGCGTTTCCCCGGGTAAATATCTGGACTGGAGAGCATTCGTGCTAGAGGGCGCAATAGAGCAGGCCGCCCAAAACCATGCGGCGGGACATCCCCATTGGGACAAGGATATGCTCTTAGGGCAGGGTAGATTTGCAAATCAACAGACAGGATTTCCTCTTGAGGCATATGATCAAATTAACAACATTTGCATTCGGGCATGGAAGTCGCTTCCAAATAGAGGAGAGGTGTCTGGTAATTTGACCAAGATTCTACAAGGCCCTACAGAACCCTTTTCAGATTTTGTAGCAAGGATGGTGGATGCCGCTGGAAAGATTTTTGGGGATCCTGATAGAGCCATGCCCCTTATCAAGCAATTGGTTTTTGAGCAGTGCACTAAGGAATGTAAAGCAGCAATCACTCCTTATAAAAATAAGGGCATAGAAGCATGGATGAAAGTGTGTAGAGAGATTGGAGGACCTTTAACTAATGCAGGTCTTGCAGCTGCTGTCCTTCGGATGGCAAAAGGGGGCAGTCCTGGTGCCGGAACATGCTTCCATTGTGGTCAACCTGGTCATTTCAGACGTGAATGTCCTAAAAAAGATAATTTTACTGGACCCCCTCGCGGTGGCCCTTCCAATGGCCTTCGTCAACCGGGGCTGTGTCCAAAATGTAAAAAGGGAAAGCATTGGGCAAAAGAGTGTAGATCAGTGTGGGACATCTATGGACAGCCTGTTTCAGCTGGGCCAAAAAACGGCCGAAGGGGCCCCCGACCCCAGGGCCCACAAATATATGGGGCAATGGAGAATGTCACACCCAAACCCGAGACATGGCCATCTCTACGCCATCCCATGAGACGCGGAGAGCCACTACAGGTGCCGCGGGATTGGACCTCTGTTCCACCTCCAGACTCGTACTAACACCTAAGATGGGAGTCCAATTGGTGGAAACTGAATTCAAAGGACCTTTACCACCTGGCACTGTAGGCTTGCTAATTGGACGTGCATCCTCTATATTACAAGGTCTTCATGTCTTTCCTGGAGTCATTAGTCCTGATACTGTAGGATCAGTAAAGGTTATGGTGGAAGCTCCAAGGGGTATTGTGTCCATTTCCCCAGGAGACCGGATTGCTCAATTGCTAATTCTACCCAGTCTGCATACCCGCTTTCCTGCTGATTCCTTTTCAAGGACAAGTGATGAGATTGGAGTCACTGGAGGGAATTCTGTTTATTTGTCCTTAGATATGAATGACCGTCCTACTTTAAACTTAACCATAGAAGGCAAATCAATTTTGGGATTGTTAGATACTGGAGCAGATCGTAGTATAATAGCACAAAAGGACTGGTCAAAGGGGTGGCCGGTGCAGCTCTCAGATCAATCACTAAGAGGTTTGGGATATGCCCAGGCCCCTCAAATCAGCTGTAGACATCTATCTTGGAAGGACCCAGAAGGACACAATGGCACCTTTCAGCCTTATGTACTTGATTTACCTATCTCTTTATGGGGTCGTGATCTGATGAAAGACATGGGGTTTACTCTTAGTAATGACTATTCTCCGGTGTCTCAACAGATTATGCAAAATATGGGGTATAGGCCAGGTCTAGGACTAGGAAAACACCTACAGGGGTGTAGGCATCCTGTGCAAGGTCATCAAAAGCTTAACAGATTTGGTCTGGGTTTTTCCTAGGGGCCACTGGGGCTCAAATACCCATAACATGGCTCACCGAGGAGCCTGTTTGGGTGCCTCAGTGGCCTCTTCCCTCGGTTAAATTGGCAGCGGCCCATAATTTAATCAAAGAACAACTAAACTTGGGCCACATCCAACCTTCTACTTCTCCATGGAATACTCCCATATTTGTTATTAGGAAAAAATCAGGAAAGTGGCGCCTACTACATGATTTACGAGCAGTTAATGCTCAAATGCAACTTATGGGGCCCATTCAAAGAGGGCTACCTCTGCTCTCCTCTATTCCTCAGGGCTGGCATATTATTGCTATTGACATTAAAGACTGTTTCTTTTCTATTCCTTTGCATCCTAAAGACTCACAACGTTTTGCTTTCACCCTTCCCTCGTGTAACCACGAGGAGCCAGATCTTAGGTTTGAGTGGGTAGTGTTGCCACAGGGAATGGCTAATAGTCCCACGATGTGCCAGATGTATGTGGGGAAGGCACTCGCACCTCTTAGACATAAGTATCCCTCCATCAAGATTATTCATTATATGGATGATGTGTTATTGGCCGCTAAATTAGAGCAGATAGTTAATGAGGCCTATAAAGACTTAGTAAAGCTGTTAGCTCAATATGGGCTACATATTGCACCTGAAAAGGTTCAAACGGGGAATTCTATTGAGTATTTGGGAGCAATAATTGGGTATGATAAACTAAAACCACAAAAAATCACCATAAGAACTCAAGATCTCCAAACTCTGAATGATTTTCAAAAACTGTTGGGAGATATTAATTGGATAAGGGGATATTTACATATTCCTAATGGTGTGCTCCA
This sequence comes from Marmota flaviventris, assembly GCF_047511675.1. Lineage (NCBI taxonomy): Eukaryota > Metazoa > Chordata > Mammalia > Rodentia > Sciuridae > Marmota > Marmota flaviventris. The sequence goes on from NC_092508.1 coordinate 112,988,649, forward strand.
GCCTTTGTATGCTACCCTTAAGGGTGATCCAGATCTTGCTTCTCCTCGTAGCCTCACCAAAGAGGCTAGAGCGGCCCTTATAACAGTAGAAGAAGCTATACAACATGCTACTCTATACAGGCTCCAAAGTGATAAATCTTTCCAGTTATGTGTGCTTGCCACTATGCGGCAGCCTACTGGAGTACTGTGGCAAGATGGGCCTTTACTATGGATCCACCCACATATATCCCCAGGAAAATCTTTAGAATACTATCCTGATGCTGTTGCAGCGTTAGCACTTAAAGGGATTCACCAAAGCATTCAATTTTTTGGACAATCACCTTCTTCTCTTATTATACCCTATACTAAGGCTCAACTTAATGTTTTGTGTGCTACTCTAGACAACTGGGCTATTCTATGTTGCTCGTTTCAAGGGGCTATTGATAATCATTACCCTTCCCATCCATTACTCCATTTTGTTAAAGGACATCCCATCATTTTCCCTAAGGTAACTTCACCCAATCCAATTCCGGGGGCTGTTAATATATTCACTGATGGTTCCAAGTCTGGAATGGGAGCTTATGTAATTAATGATTCTCCCCCTGTTCAGCATCAATTTGCTCCTGGTAATCCACAATGGGTTGAACTGCAAATTGTTATTGAGGTTTTTAAACAGTGTTCTTTTCCTTTTAATCTTATCTCGGACTCTATTTATGTGGTACAAGCACTCAAAGTCCTGGAGGCCGTGGGAGCTATTAGTAATGCCCATAATGTATCTGCTTACTTTAATCAGCTTCAACAACTTATCTGTAGCCGCACTGCTCCCTTTTATCCAATGCACATACGGGCTCATACTTCTCTTCCTGGTCCGTTATCACAGGGTAATGCCTGTGCGGACTCAGCCACTAGAGGCCAGTTGATATGCTTGGCTTCCTCCTTAGAGGGGGCTAAATTATTTCACCAAAATTTCCATGTTAATGCTTTAACGCTGCGCAGGCGTTTTTCCATTTCAAGAGCGGATGCTCGTCAGATAGTATTACAATGTCCTCATTGTGTCACATTTCTTCATCCCCCTACTTATGGAGTGAACCCACGGGGATTAAAACCATTGGTTGTCTGGCAAATGGATGTGACGCACATACCTGACTTTGGTAACCTCAAGTATGTACACGTTTCTGTTGATACGTGCTCTGGAGTTATTCATGCCTCTGCTTTGTCGGGAGAGAAGGCACGTAATGTTATCACTCATTGCCTAGAAGCATGGGCAGCATGAGGTGCTCCTGCATCCCTTAAGACTGATAATGGACCTGCTTATACTGGCAGACAATTTACATCCTTTTGTTCTACCATGGGAGTGCAACTTACTCATGGTCTGCCTTACAATCCTCAAGGACAAGGCATTGTTGAGCGTGCTCATCGCACCTTAAAGGAAACTTTACAAAAACAAAAAGGGGGAATAGGAGCTGAACACACTCCTAAAGAACGCCTGTCCTTAGCTCTCTTTACCATTAATTTTTTAAATTTGGATATTCATGGTCACTCTGTGGCTGATAGACATGTGTCCCCTCAGCCCTCTGTGATTGGTTATGTTAAGTGGAAGGATGTTCTTACAGGCCAATGGAACGGCCCCGACCCCGTGCTGACATGGGCACGAGGATCTGTATGTGTTTTTCCCCAGGATCGCACGGAGCCGTTGTGGGTCCCTGAACGCCTGACAAGAAGAGTCTTGACATCAACCGACCAGCAACAAGAGATACCACAGCAACCCTGTGATGAGGATCTTCACTCTGCTACGTGCTCTGGTTCTGGTGCTGGTGCCGATGGCACAGACGACACCAATGCAGTGGTGGGCAGTGGCACGGGCTTGGCCAATGCCGATGCCGGTTCATGGTAGTTCTAGTGTCCTCCCCACTCTTTTCTCTACCTCATGTGAGATGTCTGCTCCCTGTGCCTCTCCTAGAGGGGACGTGGAAAGCATTTTTAATCGATCTCAGGTTAATCTCACAGGAGTTTTTTGTTTCAGCCTTGGAAATGCTAATTGCATTAGCCTTAAGACCAAAAATCTGACTAACTGGGAGGACCCATTGCGGTCCAATCAGGTCTCAGGGAGTATTATTAATGCTGTACTGAGCCAAGTAGTTTCGGGGAAGCAATCAGGTTCAGGGACCCCTGTAAATAGCTCTGCTTTAAACATAACTACCTTGGCTATGATCTCCAAGGTACTAATCCCAGTACCTCCTTCTTTTAATAGTACTTACAATGCCACTCATTTCAAGGCCTCTCCTTACTGTACCCCTAATCTTGGTTTCCCCCCAACATTTACGCCTTGTCAGGATCATTCTTGGGAGAAACTTCAAGTTACTAAGGGTTTCTCCTTTTCCCCCTCTCTTAAGAGGTATGTTTATAATTTTAACCATAGTGCCAACTCCTCTACAGGAGTAGGTTGGTCCTGGTTTCAATGGCTGATTTCCAATGAGAAGGGGGCTTCAGCTGATATTTCTGCATTGGCTCAATTGCTAGGAGCCAAAACCTGTCTGGCTAATGTTTCTGGCACTGTTAGGAAAAGTGAACGAGGTAATAGGCTCACATCTGTTTCGCTCAACTCTTTGCTACATAATGCTACATTGCCTCCTGCAATGGTCTGCGTCCAATCCCCGTTCTTGCTCCTTTTGGCTAACAATACCTCGTCGGGGATGCTGGATTGTTCTAGTGTTACTTGTCTCTTATCTGAGTGTTGGAATGGTTCTTGGACTGTAGCAGTGGTTATGAAAATTCCAACCTTTGTCCCAATCCCAGTCACTGCGGACCCAGATAAATTCCCCATTGTTGAACTACTTAGAGTCCGCAGAGATTTTGGAATTACGGCAGCTATAGTGACAGCTGTGGCAGTGTCTGCTGCTGCAGCAGTTACAGCTGGAGTGGCCATGGCCAGTCAAGTACAAACTGCTGCCACTATTAATCAAGTTGTTCAACAAACTTCCACTATACTTGAATCCCAAAAGTCAATTAATCAACATATTTTGTCAGGGATTTTAGCTGCCAACCAAAGGATAGATTTACTCCAAGCTCAGGTAGAAGAATTGGCCGACTTGGTGCTTTTGGGTTGTGTTGACCAACGTGCACATTTATGCATAACCTCTGTCAGATTTAATGATTCCAGAAATGCCTCCCGCATCATCGGGGAATATCTATCCGGAACCTGGTCCTTGGCAGCAGAAAACTTGATCCAGTCTCAACTAACTCAGATTGCTGTTTTGAATAGTACCCGTGTCGAACCAGTGACTTTGGGTCAATTCACCGATTGGATATCTTCTGCTTTTTCCTTCTTCAAAGAGTGGGTGGGAGTAGGCATTTTTGGTGCAATGTGCTGCTTCAGTGTTATACTTTGTTTGTGGTTTCTCTGTCGCCTTAAAACTCGCCATGCACAAGAAAAGGCTATGATCATACAAGCTCTTGCAGCTTTAGAAAATGGCAACTCACCTCAAGTCTGGCTTGTGCATCTTAAACAGTAAACCTTTGTCATGGTCGTTGCACCCCAAGTTATTATAACATTGCACTGGGATCGACATGACTTTCCTTGTTATTCTCTTAGTGTTGGAAAGCCCTTGCACTCTGCTGGTCTTGCTGCCATTGCACGCAGATGGGTTTCCACACTAGTGCTTTACTATCGCTTTAAAGTCCGTGCCTTTCTTTCAGGGTGCTGCCAACTTGTTTGTCATTAATACAGCCACAGTTCAGCCTCAGCTATCCCCCTTCGTCCACCATCGTCACGATACAGGATGCGAGGCAAGGCACTGCACTTGAGTGATCCTTGACTTGGACCTCAAGGAGAGTATGTCCTATTGCATGCGGGTTAGACGCGTCCACGCCCCGCCCCTCGAAAAAAGGCGTCGGCTGATATGGCCTCAGATCTGGGGAAGGGCCCTCCTTAGGACTGAGCCATACTATGCAGCCACTTCTGCACAGTGGGATAGGACCTCTACACTCGCCTGTATTGTTTTAATAAAACAGAAAGGGGGAACTGTGGTGAGCCGCTTCTGCCGTTTCTGCAGACTATGGTCGCCATTATGAGATGGCGCTGGCTCCGCTGTGGTATGTGACAAACAACTCCTTATCTGAGAGAGTTGGCACATGATTTTTCACCACCCTGTGAGAGAGTTCCACGCGGCAGCTTTGCATTGGGGCTTGGGATGCTTTATTAAGGCTGGGAGGGCATCCGGGAGGAGGAAGAAGAAGAAAGAATAATAAATATCAAGGGACCTGAATAAACTACTGAGAGAAGATTTCGGAGTTGCGTCTTCCTTGCGGGCAAGGGGTCGCGACAGACTTCTATGATCAAAGGTACTCTAAACAGGTTAGGTTACAGTTAGGTCTAGTGTTAGGGTTAGATTTTGTCTTGTTCAAATTTCTTTGATACTGGGCAGGATACATTTTTACCTAGCCACCTTACTATGTTCCCCAGATTTCAGCCTTCTCAGTTCAATTCTTTGCTGACAGGAACAATTTGTATTTTATGGATTCACTTCATTTTGATCTACATGGGTAAATGGACATGGAGTTGGAAATCAAACAAGGTTGGTGCTTACTGCCTAAAACTTCACACACTCAATCAGTTCTCTGTGGGCACTCTCTGGTTTGTTCCTTGTGTAATGAATAATAAGCTGAAGCATGCAATACGAATTTATCTGAGAACACTTTAGGAGAAAACAGGGAAATATGCATGTATAGAAATAGCTAACCCAATTATTTTGTCAGATTTCTTTGAAACTGCCCATGATTCATCTGTAAGCTTGCCCCAATAGACTCCCCAATTTCGAAATTTCTATGATCAGGCTTTGATGAGGTCTATGGTTAATGTTCATTTTAAGCATAGAATTAGGTTTAGATTTAAGATTTAGTTTAGGGTAAGGGATGGTGTTACTCTAGTTTTAGAGGTAGGGTGATGTTTAGAATAAGGGTTAGGATTAGGGTTATGATTAAGGCTAGGTTTAGGGCTAGGATCAGGGCTAGGGTTTGTTTTAGGGTAGGGCTAGAATTAGGAGTATGGCTAATATCAAGTCTAGGATTATGTTTAAAGATAGTTTTAGGGTTAGGATTATGGGTACGTCTAGTGAAGGTTTAGGTTTAGGGTTAGGGTCAGGTTTAGGGCTAGGGGTATTATTAAGGTGAAGGTCTAGGTTAGGGATTGGAATAGGTTCAGGCTTAAAGTTAGGGATTCAATTAGCATTAGGCAGGGTTAGGGTAATGATAGGTTTTTATTTATATTTCACGTTAGGATTTCGGTAATTGATAGTGTTAGGTTTAGCGATAGTGTTTGTGTTAGGCCTAGGGTTAGCATTAGGGTAAGGGTAATGGTTAGGAAAATAGATAGGGTTAGAGCTAAGTTTATGGCTAGGGTTATGGTTAGGAATAGGTCTTGAGTTAGGGTTAGGGTTAGGGTTAGAACTAGGGGTAGTGTTAGGTTTATGTTTATCATAAGGGTTAGGTTTTGACCTAGGTTTAGGGCTAGGGCGAGGTTTAGGTTTAGAGTTAGGTCTAGGGATAACATTAGAGTATGGTTAGGGTTAGGGTTAGAGTAATGGATATGTTTAGATGTAGGCACAGGGTTTTCGTTAGTGTTAAATTGAGGTTTAGGTTTAGGTTTAGGGCTATGGTTATGTTTAGGTTTATGGTAAGGGTTAGGGTTTGAGCTAGAGTTAGGTCTATGATGTGTGTGAGGTTTAGGGTTAGGTCTAGTGTTAGTTTTCTGGTTAGGTTTAGGGTTAGGTTTAGGCCTAGGGTTATCAATAGGTTTAGGATTAGTTTTAGGGTAATGGGTAGGTTTAGAGCTAGGTTTAGGGCTAGAGTTGAGTTTAGGATTAGGGATAGTGTTAGGGGTATATTTAGGGATAAATATAGGTTTATGTTTAGGATAAGAGTTAGGCTTTGATCTATGGTTGGGCCTAATCAAGTGTTAGTTTAGGGTTAGGGTTATGCTTAGGCCAAGGATTAGCTCTAGGTTTTGTGTTAGGTTTAGGCCTAGGGTTAGGGCTGTGGGATATATAAGAGCTGGGTTATGATTAGGGCTAGTTTTAGGGTTAGGATTTTGGCTAGGTCTAGTGTTAGGTTGAGATTTTTGGTAGTGTCAGGTTTAGAGGTAGGTTTACTCTTAAAGGCAGGTTCAGTGTTTGGGTTAGAGTTAGAATTATGTTTACAGCCAGAAATACAACTAGGTTTAAGTCTAGGGGTAGGGTTAATATTTGTGTTAGGTTAAGGGTTATTTTAAGGGCTAGGGATAGGTTTTTGTTTAGGACTAGGGATAGATTTAAGGCTCGATTTAGTATTTGGTTTATGTCTAGAGTTAGTGTTAGGGTTTGGTCTAGGGTTAGGGCCATGTTTAGACCTAGGATTACTGTTAGGGTGAAAAAAATGGTCAGGGTTAACATTAGGGTTTGGAGTAGGGTTAGAGATAGAGTGAGGGTAGGGTTATGACTATTAATAGAGTTAGGGTTTTGGTTAGCTTAAGGATTATGGATAGGTCTAGGGTTACCATTAGGGTTAGGGTTTCACTTTGGGTAAGGGATAGGCTAAGAGCTAGGGTTAGGGCTAGTGTTAGGGTTAGGGTTAGGGTTAAATCTAGGTTTAGGGCTCAGATTAGGGCTAATTTGGGGGTTAGGGTTAGGGCTAATGTTATGGCAATGAATAATATAAGGACTAGGGTTACAATTAGGTTTAGGGGTAGGTGTAGGTCTAGTGTTAGGGTTAGGTTTAATGTTAGGGTGATATTTATAGCTAGGTTAGTATTAGGACATGATTCAGAGACAGTGTTATTTTTAGGTCTCAAATAAGGGCTAGCATTACTCTTAGGGTTCCATTTCAGTTTAGGGTGTTCTTTAGAGCTAGGGTGACTGTTAGGGTATGAATCAGCATCAAGGTTAGTTTTATGTTTAGGGTTATGATTTAATTTAAGGCTAGGGTTACTGTTAGGGTTTCAGTTTAAGTTTAGGATGGTGTTTAGACCTAGGGTGAGTGTTAGGATATGATTCAGGGTCAGGGTTAGATTAAGATTATTGTAAGGACTCGAATTAGGGCTTGGGTTTGATCTAGGTGTAGTGTTAGGGTTTGGATTATGTTAAGGTTTAAGGTTAGGAATATTGCTCAGTTTTGGTGGAAACAACATCTTTTTTATAATTATATTTTTATTGTTGCTGAGGATCAAACCCAGCACCCCACACATGCCAGTTGAATGCGCTACCACTTGAGTCATATCCTCAGCCTCTATTGCTCAGTTTTGTTTTAGTCCTAGCTTATATGATTAGCGGTGGGGTCAGGGCTAGTGTTTGTGTTAGGCTTAGGCTGAGGGTTATGTTAAGACTTGGAGTAAGGGTTAGATCTAGGGTTAGGGTTATGGTAAATGATAAAGATAGAAATATGGATAAGGCTAGGGCGAGAGTTAGAGTTAGTCTCAGGGCTAGGGTTATGGTTAGTTTTAGGGATAGAGCTAAATCAGGGCAAGGTTTAGAACTAGGGTTAGTGCTCAGCTTACTCCTAGCACTAGGACTCGGTTTAGGGTTTAGGGTAAGGGATGCATTATAGCTAGGTTTAGAGGTAGAGTGAGGGTTATTATTAGGATTAGGGCTAGGTTTAGGGTTATAGTTTAGATTAAGGCTAGGTTTTAGGGCTAGGATGAGGGCTAGGGTTTGTTGTAGGTTTAGGTCTAGAATTAGGGCTAGGGATAATGTCAGGTCTAGTGTTACATTTAGGAGTAGATTTGTAGTTAGGTCTATGTCTTAGTCTACTGTAAGTGTTAAGTTTAAGGTAAGGGTCAGTTTTAGATCTAGGGGTATTTTTAGGTTCAGGGTCAGGGTTACGGTTTGTATTAGGTTAAGATTTAGGGATAAGGCTCAAATGAGCATTAGGGTTAGAGTTAGGTTTAGGGTAATGAATATGGTTAGGTTTTCGGTTCAGGGTAGGTTTAGGTAATGGAGAGATTTAGGGTATGCGATAGGGTTAGGGTTCGGCCTAGGGTTAACAATAGGACTAGGGTTATCATAAGGGTAATGTATAGGGTTAGGGTTAGAGTTAGGGTTAGGGTTAGAAATAGTGTTAGGGTTATTATTAGGGATAAGGCTAGGGTTAGGTTTAGGCCAAAGGTTAGGCTTTGAGCTATGCTTAGGTCTAAGGTGAGGGTTAGGCTTAGGGTTAGGGCTAGGTTTAGGGTTCGGGTTATGCTTAGGGTAGATTTAGGCCTTGGTTTAGAGCTAGGTTTTGTGTTAGGTTTAGGTCTAGCTTTAGTGCTATGGGTAATGTAAGATCTAGGGTTCTAATTAGGGATATTTTTAGGGTTAGGGTTATGACTAGGTCTAGTGTTAGGTTTAGATTTTGGTTTAGTCAGTTTTAGAGCTAGGTTTAGTGTTAGTGTCAGGGTCAGTGTTCTGATTAGAGTTAGGGTGAAAACCAGAATCAGGAGTAGTGTTAGGTCTAGAGGTAGTGTTATTGTTTGGTTTAAGTTAAGTGTTATTGTTAGGGCTAGGACTAAGTTTTTGTTTAGGTCTAGGGCTAGAGTTATCAGTAGATTTAGGATTAGGTTTAGGTATAGGGGTAGTGATAGGGTTAGGTTTAGGTAAAATTTACTGGTAGGGGTAGTTTCAGGGTTTAGTTTAGAGTTAGGGTCATGTTTAGACCTATAATTAGTGTCATGGTCAGAATAAGGGTGAAGATTAGGTTTAGGTTTTGGGTTATTTTTAGAGATAGAATGAGGGCTAGGGTTTGGACTAATAATAGGGTTAGTGTTTGATTTAGGCTAAAGATTACTATTAGGACTAGGGTTAGCATTATGGATAGGGTTTGGCTTAGGATAAGGGATAGGGTTACAGCTAGGCTTAGAGCTAGGATTAGGGTTAAGTTGAGGTCTAGGGCTAGGGTTAGGGTTAAATCTAGTTTTAGGGCTCAGATTAGGGCTAATTTTGTTTTTGGATTAGGGCTAGGGTTAGGACTATAGCTAATGTAAGAACTAGGGTTATTATTAGGGTTAGTTTTAGGGTTAGGTTTTGGGCTAGGAATGGTGTTAGCATTTTCTTTATGTTTAGGGTGATATATAGAGCTAAGGTTAGTGTTTGGATATGAGTCATTGTAAGGGTTAGTTTTAGTTCTAGGACACAAATTTGAGCTAGGGTTATGGCTAGTTGTATGGTTAGGGTTTGGTTTAGGTTAGGTTTAGGTTTAGGGTAATGGCTTGGTTTTGTTTTAGGGCTAGGGCTAGGGTTAGGGTTAGTTTTATGATTAGCAATAGTGTTCAGCTAGTGGTAGGGTGAGGTTTAGGCTTAAGGTTAAGGTTAGATTTAGGATTATGGTTTGATTTAGGGTTAGGGCTAAGGTTATAGCTAGTGTTAGGGTTACGGTAATGGACAGGTTTAGAAATAAAAATAGGGCTAAGTTGAGAGTTAGAGGTATTCTTAGGACTAGAGTTAGAAATTTGCTTAGTTTTCAGGCTAAATTAGGGCTAGATTACCACTAGGTTTAGGTTTAGGGTTAGACATATGGTTAGGGCTAGAATTAGGGTTAATGTTAGTGTTAGGGTTATGGTGAGTTTTAAGGGAAAGGGTGAGGTTACGGCTAGGTTCAAGGCTAGGGAGTGGGTTAAAATTAGGTATAGGAAAAGGGTGAGTGTTCAGGTTAGGATTAAGGCTAGGATTAGGGCTAGGATGAGGGCTAGGTTTTATGTTAAGTTTAGAGCTAGGATTAGAGCTAGGGTTAATGTCAGGTCTAAGATTATGGTTAGGAATAGTGTTAACTTTAGGTTTATTGCTAGGTCTAGTGGAAAGTTAGGTTTACAGTAAAGGTCAAGTTTAGAGCTAGGTGTATTATTAAGGTCAGAGTCCGGTTTAGGGTTTGGTTTAGGATAAGGTTTAGGGTTAGGCCTCAAATTAGCATTAGGGTTAGGGTTCTAACATAAACTTATCCTTAACTCTAACCTGACATCTAAATGAATTACCTAAACCCTAATGATAACCATAGCCCTAACCCTAACACTAACCATGACCATAACCCTAGCACTAACCTTACCCTAGCACTAACCCTAGATCTAACCCTGAACCATTTCTGAAACCTAATCCTAACACTAAACCTCGCCCTAACCCTGACCCTAACCCTAACTCAAGCCCTAATCCTAACCATAACCCTAGCCCTAACCCTAGGTCTAACCCTATAAATTACCCTAATGATACCATAATGCTAATGCTAACTCTAGGCCTATCCCTAAACCTATCACAAACCAAAACCATATCTATTACTCTAAACCTAAACTGAACCCTAATCCTAACCATATCAATTACCCTAACCCTAACTCTAACATTAATGCTAATTTGAGCCCTAAACCTAAACCTTATTGTAACCCAAACCCAAAGCCTCACCATGACCCTAATAATACGCCTAGCTCTAAACCTGACCTTTTCCCTAAACGCAACACTAGCCATAAACCTAACCCTAAGACTCTCCCTAACTATAAACCTAGACCTGACATTAGCCATAATCCTAATTCTTGCACTAAACCTAACACAAAACCTATCCCTAATCCTAGTGTGAAAACCAGCCTTAATCAAAACCCAAACCATAATCCTAGCCTGAACCCTAAAGCTAATAATAAAACTAGCCCTAACCTTAACCATAGCACTAAAACAAAACTGAGCAACAGGCATAACACTAAACCTTAACTTAAACCAAACACTAGCACTACACCTAGAACTAACCCTAGCCCTAATTCAAGTCCTAATCCTAACCTTAAAAATAACCCGGAACCTGACTCATATCCTAACACTCATCCTAGCTCTAAACAGCACCCTAAACTTAAACCAAACCCTAACAGTAACCCTAGCCCTAAATTCGAGCCCTAACCCTAACCGTAAACTTAACCCTGACCTGACTCATATCCTAACACTATCTCTAGCTATAAATATCAATCTAACTTTAAACCTAACCCTAACACTGACCTACCCCTAACCTAACCCTAAAACTAACCCTAATTGTAACCCTAGTTCTTATATTTGTCATTGCCCTAACCCTAGCCTTAAACCTCACACAAAATCTAGCCCTAATCTGAGCCTTAAAACTAGCTTTAACCCTAACCATAACCCTAACCGTAGCCCTAAACCTATATCTAAACCTATCCATTACCCTAAGCAAAATCCTAACCTTAATGGTAACCCTAGACCTATTCCTAATTCTTGGCTAAACAAATATTAACCCTATAAATAGTCCTAACCATAGATCTAATTCTAGCTCTAACCCTTACCAAAACCCTAAACCTAACCCTGACCATTATTCTGACCATCACACAAACCAGAGGTCTAAACCTGACCATAACCCTAAACCAAACACTAACACTAGCCCTACTGGTAAAATTATACCTAAACCTAACCCTACCATTATCACTAGATCTAAACCTAATTCAAAATTTAGCCTTATTTAAGCTCTACACCTAAAGAAAAACCTAGCCTTAGCCCTCACAATAACCCTTAACCTAACCCAAACACAACCTCTACTTCTAGACCTAAACCTAGTCCTAATTCTGGCCATAACACTAACCCAAACACTGTCCCTTTCTGTAACACAAATCCAAGCTCTAAGTTTTATACTAACCCAAAATCTAGCCATAACCCTAACTCTAGGTCTAACATTACATATATCCCTAATGTTAGCCCTGAACCTCACACAAAACCTAGCTCTAAGCGTAACCCTAACCCTAACCCTAGACCTAACCATAACCGTAACCCTTGCCTTAACCCTAACCCTAGCTCAAACACTAACCTTTTCCGAAATATTAATCTAGACCTAACCCCAACCCTAATCATAGTCCTAATTCTAACGATAACAAAGGTCAAACACTAGTTCTAACTCTATCCATTACCCTAAACAAAACCCTAATCCTTATGATAAACCTAATTCTAAACATAACCCAACCCTAAAACTAGATGTCACAGTAACCCTAACCATTGCCCTAGCCCTAAACATAGCTCAAACACTAACACTTACCCTAAACCTAACCCTAACACTAAACCTAGGCTTAACCCTAACCCTAACTCTAGCCGTATCCTAACCATAACCCTAGCCCTAAACCTATCTATTACCCTAAACATAAGCCTAATCCAAATGCTAACCCTAGGCCTAACTTTAAACCTATCTCTAACACTAAAGCTATCCATTTCCTAAAACTAACATGAACACTAAACCTAACCTTATTAATTACTCTAACCCAATCCCTAACCCTAATGCTAAATCAAGCCCTAAACCTAATCCATAGCCTAAACCAAACCCTAAACCAGACACATACCCTAACAATACACCTAGCTTTAAACCAGACCCTTTCCCGAAACCTAACCCTTACAATGGACCTAGCCATAAACCTAACCTTAACACTATCCCTAAGTGGAACTCTAACTGACATTATCCATAGACCTAATTCTCGCCCTAAATGTAACACAAACCCAAGCCCTCATCCTAGCCCTAAGCCTAGCCTTAATCCTAACCTGAACCTAAACCTAGCCCAATCCCTAATTTCAACCCGCGCCCTTGTTCTGAACCTAGGTTTAACCACATCCCTTCCCCTAACACTAACCATAACCCTAATCCAACACTAACAATAATGCAAACCCTAACCCTAACCCTAACCCTAGCTCTAATCCTAGCCCTAATTTAGAGCTAATAGTAACCCTAACTCTAACCCTACCCCTAAGACTAACTCTAACTCTTGCTCTAGACCTACTTCTAGTACTAAGTCTGTTACCATAACCCTAACACTAGCCTTAACCTAAGCCCTAAAACTATCCCAAGTCCTAACCTTAGATCTAACCATAAATCTAAATATAACCCTAACCCTAAGTCTGAACCTCACCCTACCACTAGCCCTAACACTATTGCTAATCCTAAAACTAGTTCTAAACCTAGCTGTAGCTCTAAAACAAAAGTGAGCCTTAGCCCTAACCCTAACACTAACCTAACTGTAATCTCAGACCTGCCATTAGACCTAGTCCTAATTCTTGCCCTAACCTTTGCCGCAGTCTGGCTGGGCACAAAATCACGAGCCACTCAAGCAGGAACAAACTTTATTTCTGAACCCCACCAGCACACTCCACATACGCTCCAGGGAAAAATTCTGAACCATGCCACGTGGCTCCTCCTGGGACGCACTACTCCAACAGGCAAATCCCTCCTCCGGAAATCCCTCCTACCACACTTCCCCAACCAATGGGAACTCTCCGGGAATCCCGCTAGAGCTCCAAAGTAGCAGGCCGAGGCATACATCGGGGGTCTAATATCCAATTGAATGCAGATCTTAACATAATCATATCATCTCAATGGCTTGCTGGCATCACCTTTCAACCAAAAATGCCATGTGTCATTCCTATTTGGCTATGGCTCTCAGCATCTCCCCCCTTTTGTTTAATTAAGCAACAAGCAATGTGGCTTAGGGACAGTGCCAGTTAGGTTGTCCAATACAACATATGGTCCTTACCCGTCATTGGATGGGCTGAACTCTAGGCGTCAGCCTCCTGTCTTAGGTTGGTACCACTGCAATTGGATCATACCCATCACTGACTACCGTTCCAGCATACAGCCATACTTGTGGATAGGCCTATGCACCAGTGGGGGGGGGTGAGGTTCTTTGCCTAACCTCTGTTGGCCCCCAATTTTGGCCTTTGCAACATTGGGGGGGTGAGGTTCCTTGCCTCACCTCTGTTGGCCCCCAAATTTTAGACCATCACTAGCAGAAGGGAGGAGGATACAGAAATGCCACGACACCAAACCAAATGATGACGCCTTTGGAAAAATTGTACCACCGGTGACACCATCAGCAAAGATACGCCAGCACTACCACAATTTGCTGTTCCAACAGATAGTTCACAATGTATACAAGTGATAAGTTCACAATGTATACAAGTGATACATAGTCCAGGCAAGCTCTGCAAGCAGTTCAAAGTGGAGGGATCTATCAATATGTCCATTTCCTCCCAAAGTAAATTGACTCCTTGATTGAGCATTACTTGTTGAGTCATTATTCATTGATGCATCAGTTTATACAGTGTACTGTGATAGCTATCGAAGAAGCTGTAGTTTGGTTTCATCTTTGTCTTCACCAGCACTTGGATGAAGATAGGAATTCTGGCAATGGTGCTAAAAAATATGTAACATTCCAACAGGTACTAAGAATACAATTTTCTGATCAATTTATATTATCCTGAACAGAATTATTAAATATAATGAAAAGGAAAGGTGAAAGTAAACAAACAGATCTGTTAACCTTCTTATTTGTTCACATATTAAAACAATCCTCAACAGCTGTATACCCAATTTAAATTAAACCCTCCCCTTCTGCTTGTAGCAGATTATTTATGGTGTTTGTTTAAAAACCACTATGGTCGTTATTTAACTTAAACAAAAGGGGGGAAATGTTAGGGTCTGTAAAAAAATCAAGATGGTGCCTGGCATTTTGCCAGAGGGAGTGGTTTGTGAAGTAACGCCAGTGAGCCATTAAGTGTGGAGATTCCTTATTGGTTGACTGCTGTATCTAGTTTATGTTAATTAAGATAAGCTGTGTGGAATGTATATATACCCCTCCTGTCTTACAATAAACGGCTCCCACCCTGCTGCATCAATCTACACAAGTTGCTCATCACCACCTGGTTATTTTGCTGCATCCGGACTGCGGCAACCCTTACACAAAACATAACCCTACACCTACCCATAACTCTAGCCTTATTTCTAGAGTTATCCCTAACCCTAAAACTAACACTGAACTTGACTCTGCCCCTAACACTAACCCTTTTTCAAATCATCACTCTAATCATAACCTAACCCTAACACTAGACCTAGCCCTAACCCTAACCCTAAAATTAGCCCTAATTTTAACCTTAGTTCTTATAAAAGCCATAGCCCTACCCTAACCCTAACCTAATCTAAAACCTAGCCCTAACCCTAAACCTAACACTAGCTTTAACCCTAACCTAACTCTAAACCTAATCCTAAAACTAGCCCTAACTCTAGCTCTAATACTATCTATTACCTTAAACCTAACCCTAACCCTAATACTAGTCCTAGGATAACCGTAACTCTATCCATAACCCTAACCCTATTCATTACCATAAACCTAAATTGAACCCTAAACCTAACCATATCCATTATCATAACCCTCAACACAATCCTAACCCAATTTGAGCCCTAACCCTAAACCTTAATCTAAACAAACCCTAACCATTACCCTGACCCTAATTATACCCCTATCTCCAAAAGTGAACCTAACCCTTACATTATACATAGCCATAAAACTAACCCTGAAACTATTCCTAACCATAACCCTAGACCTAAAATTAGCCCTAGGCCTTACGTTAGCCCTTATGCTAAAAAAATAAATAAATAAAGCCCTCATCCTGTCCCTAAACCTAGCCTTTTTCTGAACCCTAACCCTGTCACTAGGCCTAACCCTAAAGTGAAACTTCACCCTAGACCTTAACCTAGGTATAATATTATAATGTACCCAAACCCTAATTCTAAACCTAGCTCTAAACCAAGGCCTAGCCCTAATACTAAACCTAGCTCAAATTCTAGACCTAATTTAGCCCTAACCCTAAATCTTATCATACCCCTAACCCTAAGACTAACTCTAAATCTTGCCCTAGCCCTAGGCCTAATTCTAAAATTACCCCTTACCATGACCCAAAGCCTAGCCCTAACCTTAGTCCCAAACTTAGCCCTAGACCTAAACCGAGATCTAACCCTCACTCTAAGTCTAAACCTAACCTAAAACCTAAACCTCACCCTAACACTAGCCCTAATCCTAATGCTAATTTGAAAATTATCCCTCACCATAGCCATAGCATTCAAGCAAAACTGAGCTACAGCTGTAATCTAATCCTAAACTTTAACCTAAACCAAAACCTAACACTTTGCCTAGCCCTTACGCTAGCCCTAATTTGAGTCCTAAACCTAACTGTACAACTAAGAATGACCCTGACTCTGATCCTAAAACTAACCTTAGATCTAAACATTAACCTAACCCTAAACCTAACCCGAACACTAAACTTAGCCCTAACCCTAATCCTAAAACTAGCCCTAATCATAATACCAGGTCTTAAATTAGCAATAGTCCTAACCCTAACACCAAACTTAGCCTTAATCTGAACTCTAACACTAGCTTTAACCCTAATGCTAACAATAACCCTAACAGTAACCCTACCTCTAACCCTATCCCTTACCCTATGCCAACACTCACCCATGCTACCTTAGTCCTAACCCTAATCCTTAGCCTAACCCAAACCCTAACTCTATTACTAGACTTATCCCTAGGCCTCATTATATCTCTAACCCTAACCCAAACCCTAAGCCTAGCCCTGACCCTTATTCTGATCCTAAAACTAACCCTAGGTCTAAGCCTGACCCTAACCCTAAACCAAACACTAACACTAGCCCTATGGGTAAAACTATACCTAAACCTAACTGTAACATTAACACTAGACCTAAACGTAATCCTAAATATAGCCATAACGCTAGCCATAGCCCTAAACAAAAACCTAGCTCCAGCTCTAACAATAACCATTAATCTAACGCAATGACTAACAATACCCCTAGAACTAACCCTAGTAAAATTGTGCTCCTAACTGTAAATCCAATGCTAACCTGAACACTGACCATTATCCTAACACAAACACTCGCTCTAAACCTTATACTAACCCAAACCTTTCCTAACACTAGACCTATCCATAACCCTAACCTTAAAACTAGCCATAACCATAATCCTAGTTCTTACATTACCCATTCTCCTAACACTAGCCATAAACCTCCTCCCAAAACCTAGCCCTAAATGTAGCACTAAAACTACCTCTAAGCCTAATCCTAACCTTAGCCCTAGCCCTAACCCTCACACTTGCCTTGCCTAATATCATAGAAATATGAAGAAAACTAGGGCGACTCTGGAGCTCTCTGAGCAAATGGAAGGCTCGGCTGTGTGCTTGCTCTCGGCTCAGTGGGAAGTCGAAAGTCTTGGCCATGCATGAGCTCTCTGCAAAGATGGAAGTCTCAGCTGCACATGTGCTCTCAGCTCAGACGGAAGTCTCAGCCATGTGTGAACTCTTGGTGCAGAGGGAAGTCTTGGCTGCTGTTTCAGTCTTGGCTCAGACAGAAGTCTCCACTGTGCAGGCGCCCTCGGTGCAGAGGACAGGTAGCACAGAACACAGAGGCTTTGCTTGTGAGTCACCAGGCAAAGCTCTGGACATGGCCAAAGGTCACCCCAGAACCACCCACCTCACCAAACACCCTACACAGGTAACAGATGGAATGCATCTTGGAAAACCTTACTCACCATCTGTCAGTGACCCTGGCTACCAGCTCAATTCTGCGGCTGCTCAGGTGTCCGGTTTCCAACTCCCCTACCTCCAGCTGTGATAACTCAAGATTTTTCTCACAAGCTTTTCTTTTCTTTTTTTTGGGGGGTGTAGCAATCAATGCAGAACAACAAATGTACAGGTACCTAGTTTCCAACTCAGAGACTAAGAGTAGGGAGGCTCCAGGTAGAAGCTCAACCTCTCTCAAACTGTCTACCTCCACCACCCTTAGCACAGAAACTCAAGCTAGGAATAGACAACTCAACCTACTGGAAGAAAACAGAGTTCTGAGAGACTTTTCTATTCTAGCTCTTTTCATCTATTCCCTCTACCCTTCCCCCTCTGGCCCTCACAATCTCAACATTGTGAAACCAAGAACTTTGCATGAAATTGGACTTTAAGAACTGAATCACCAGAATTGTTTAATATAGAGGAATTGCACAGGCCCACCTCACCCCCTTTTATATTATTTTCATTCTTCCTTTCTTTCTTTCTTGTTTTATTTTCTTCTTTTTTCTTCCTCTCTCTATCCCACTTTCAACCTCCCAAATTTTAGTCTTTATACATAGTGTAATTTTATGAATACTGATAATAAATTTGAATTTTTACATTGTTCTATAAATTACCCTTGTCTATTCATTACAGTTCTCCAATTTACTAAGATAGATTACTATTAGTTTGAGACCTCAGGTTAGGGTTATAGTTAGGGTTATATGTAGGGTAAGGGAGTGGGTTATAGCTAAGTTTTGGGGTAGGGCGAGGGTTAGTATTAGGGTTAGGGCTAGGGTTAGGTTTAGGGTTATGATTAAGGCTAGTCTTAGGGCTAGAATGAAGTCTAGTGTTTGTGTTAGGGTTAGGGCTAGTATTAGGGCTAAGGCTAATGCCATGACTAGGATTATAGTTAGGGATAGTTTTAGTGTTAGATTTATGGCTTGATCCAGTGTAAGGGTTAGGTTTAGGGTAAGGGTTAGGTTTAGATCTAGGGTTATTATTAATACCAGGTTCAAGTTTAGGTTTTGGTTTATGTTAGAGGTAAGGTTTAGGGTTTGAATAAGCATTAGGTTTAGGGTGAGGGTTAATGACAGAGTTAGGTTTAGGGTTTAGATGTGGTTTAGTGTAATGGATAGGGTTAATGTTAGGCCTAATGTTTTGCATAAGGTTTAGGGTTATGATTAGTGTAATGGATAGGGTTAGACCTAAGACTACGGCTAGGGATATGTATAGGATTAGGGCTTTTTTTTAGGTTAGGGTTAGGTTTAAGTTTAGGGTTAAAGCTAGATTTAGGACTCGGATTAAGGCTAGGTTTTGGGTTAGGTTAGGGCTAGGGTTAAGGCTACGTGTAATGTACGAAGTAGGGTTATGATTAGCACTAGTTATAGGGTTAGCGTTAGGGCTAGGTCTAGTGTTAGGGTTAGGTTTATGGTTATGACAATATTTAGAGCTAGATTTAGTGTTAGGTTCAGAGTCACTGTCCATATTACTTTTCAGGTTAGATTTAAGACTGGAATCAGAGATAAGTGTAGTCTACTTGTAAGGTTAGGTTTTGGTTTAGGTTAAGGGTTAGGATTAGGGCTATGACTCTGTTTTGTTTTAGGGCTAGTGGTATGGTTAGGGCTAGTTTTAGGATTAGTTTTAGGGTTAGGGCTAGTGTTAGTGTGAGGTTTAGGCTTAGGTTTAGGGTTAGATTTAGAGTTAGGTTTAGATCTAGGGTTTAAGCTAGGGTGAAAGATAGGGCTAGGGTTAGGGCTAAGTTTAGGGCTAGGTTTAGTGTGATGGTAAGGGATTGGTATAGAACTCGCTATAGGGCTAGGGCGAGAGTTAGAGTTAGTGTTAGGGCAAGGGTTAGTGTTAGGGTTAGGCCTAGGTTTAGGGATAGGGTTAATGTTAGGTTTAAGGTTACAGTTAGGTTTAGGGTAAGGGTTGGAATTACAGCTAGTTTTATGGCTAGCGTGAGAGTTATAATTAGGGTAAGTGTTAGGTTTATGATTAAGGTAAAGTTTACGTCTAGGATATGGGCTAAGTTTTGTGTTAGGTGTAGGAGTAGGATTAGAGCTGGGGCAAAAGTCAGGTCTAGGGTTATAGTTAGGGATAGTTTAGGGTTAGGTTTATACCTAGGTCTATTTTAATGGTTAGGTTTATGGTTAGGGTAAAGTTTAGAGCTAGGGTATTATTAGAGTTAGGGTCAGGTTTAGGGTTTTTGTTAGGTTAAGGTGAAGGTTTTGGGCTCGAATTAGCATTATTGTTAAGGATAGTGTAATGATAGGTTTAGGGTTCAGGTTAAGTGTAGGGTAATTTATAGGGTTAAGTTTAGGTATAGTTTTAGGTTTTGGCCTAGGGTTAGCATAAGGTTTAGGGTTATCATTAGAGTAATAGTTAGGTTAGAGCTAGGGTTAGGGCTAGGATTATGCTACAGATTAGGTCTAGTCTTAGGTTTAGGCTTAGGGTTAGGGCTATGGTTAGGATTTGGATTAGCTTTAGGATTAAAGCTAGGGTAGACCTTGGATTAGGGCTAGGTTTTGCAATAGGTTAGGGCTACAGCTAATGTAATAACTTGTTATGATTCAGGCTAGTTTTAGGGTTAATGTTACTGCTAGGTATAGTTTTACGGTTAGATTTAGCGTTGGGCTGGTGTTTAGAGCTAGGGTTACAGTTAGTGTCAGGGTCAGTGTTCAGGTTAGTGTTATGATTAGAATTAAATCCAGAATTAGGTCTAGGGGAAGATTTACTGTTTGGCTTAGGCTAAGGTTATTGTTAGGGCTATGTCTAGATTTTTCATTAGGTCTAGGGTTCGAGTTATGGCTAGATTTATGATTAGGTTTAGGTCTAGTGCTAGTGTTAGTGTTAGGTTTAGGCATAAGGTAACCGGACGGGTTACTATTAGGGTTCAGTTTAGGGTTAAGTTCAGGTTTAGATCTACAATTAGTTTTAGGGTCAGAATAAGGGTCAGGGTTAGGGTTAGGATTTGGGTTATGGTTAGAGCTAGAATGAGTGCTAGTGTTAGGACTAGTAATAGGATTAATGTTTGTGTTCGGTAAAGGATTAGGGTTAGCATTAGGGTTAGGGTTTGGATTAGGGTAAGGGATAGGATTAGAGCTAGTGTTGGGGCTTGGAATACGGCAAGGGTTAGGTGAAAGCTAGGTTTAGGGCTCGGATTAGGGCTAGTTTTGTGTTAGGTTTAGGGTTAGGCAACGGCTTTTATAGAACTAGTGTTACAAACAGGGTGAATTTTGGGGTTATGGTTAACGGTTAAACCTCTAGTGTTAGGATTAGGTTTAAGGTTAGGGTGATATTTAGAGCGAGTGTTAGTGTTAATTTAATAATCAGGGTCAGAATTAGTTTTAGAGTTAGGGTTAGGATTCCAAATAAGGCTAGGGTTACTGTAAGGGTTTGGTTTAAGGTTAGGGTGGTGTTTAGAGCAAGAGTGGGGGTTAGGATATGAGTCAGAGTCAGGGTTAGTATTCAGGTTAAGGTTTGGACTCAAATTAGGGCTAGGGTTAGGTCTAGGTGTAGTATTAGGATTTGGTTTAAGTTAAGATTTAGTGTTAGGGCTATTACTCGGTTTTGTTTTACTGCTAGGGTTAGGGTTAGTTTCATGAGTAGTGTTAGGGTTAGTGCTAGTATTGATGTTAGGCTTATGCTTAGGATTAGTGTTCGAGTTAGTGTTAGAGTTGGATCTAGGTAGGACTAGAAATAAGGATTAGGCAAGTGTTATGCCTAGATTTATGGCTATGTTTTGGGTTAGGGTTAGGTTTAAGTTAAGGGATATGGTTAGAACTAGGGATAGGGCTAGTGTGAGAGTTAGAGTTTGTCTTAGGTCTTTGGTTAGTGTTAGAATTATGGATAGGGTTAAATTAGGGCTATGATTAGGGCTAGGGTTACTGTTCAGTGTAGGTCTAGTGTTAGGGTTAGTGTTAGGTTTAAGATTAGGGTAAGGGATGGTGTTTTAACTAGGTTTAGAGGGAGGGTGAGTGTTAGAATTAGGTTAGGGCTATGTTTAAGGATAGTGTTATGATTATGGCTAGGTTTAGGGCTAGGATGAGTGCTAGAGTTTGTTTTATGTTTAGGGCTAGGATGAGGGCTATGTCTAATATCAGGTCTTGGGTTATGGTTAAAGATAGTTTTAGTGTTAGGTTTATGGCTACATTTAGTGTTAGTGTTAGTTTTAGGGTTAGGGTCAGGTTTAGAGCTAGAACTATTTTTAGAGTCAGACTCTGGATTAGGGTTTGGGATAGGTTAAGTTTTAAAGTTACAACTCCAATTCACATTAGGTTTAGTGTTATGTTAATGATAGGGTGAGGTTTAGAGTCTAGGTTTGGGTTAGGGTAATGGAATGGGTTAGGATTAGGGATAGGTTTAGGTTTAGGACTAGGTTTAGCATTAGAGTTAGTATTCTGTTTATGGCAATGGAGATGGTTAGAGCTAGGTTTAGGGCTAGGGTTATGTTTATGATTAGGGCTAGGGTTAGGGTTAGGATTAGGGTTAAAACTTGGGTTACGGTTCACATTAGGTATAGGTTTTGTGTTAACTTAGTGCTAGAGTTAGGGGTTATGGCTAATGTAAGGACCAGGGTTATGTTTTGGGCTAAATTTGGGGTTAGATTTAGGGCTATGTCTAGTCTTAGGTTTAGGTTTTGGATTAGGGTTATGTTTACAGCTAGTGTTAGTGTTATGGCCAGAGTCAGGGTCAGGGTTAGTTTTAGTGTTTGGATTAAAACTCAAATTAGGGCTAGGGTTAGGGTAATGGTTTGGTTTTGGTTAAGGTTTAGGGTTAGGGCTATCGTTCTGTTTAGGTATAGGGCTAGGGCTAGGGTTAGGGCTAGTTTTAGGATTGGCATTAGGGTTAGGGCTAGTGTGAAAGTTAAAATTATTGATAGGGCTAAAATTAGATTTAGGGTTTCTGATAGGGTTAAATTAGGGCTAGGATTAGGGCTAGGGTTAGTATTTAGTTAAGGCCTAGCGATAAGGATAGGGTTAGGTTTAAGATTAGGATAGTGAATGGTGTTATAGCTAGGTTTAGACTTAAGGTGAGGGTTAGAGTTAAGGTTAGAGCTAGATTTGGAGTTAAGGTTATAATTAAGGCTGTGTTTAGGACTAGAATGAGGGATAGTGTTCATTTTAGATTCAGGTTTAGGATTAGTGTTAGGGCTAATATCATGTTAGGGTTAGGGTTAGGTTTATGTTTACCATCAAAGTAAGGTTTTGAGCTAGTTTTAGGGCTAGGTTTAGGGTTAAGTCTAGGGATAGGATTACGGTAGGTTTAGGGTCAGGGTGGTGTTTTGAACTAGATGAGTGTTAGGATATAAGTCAGGTAAAGGGTTAATATTAAGATTATGATTAGGACTTGAATTAGGGCTAGGGTTAGATCTAGGTGTAGTGCTAAGTTTTGGTTTAAGATAAGGTTTGTGTTAGGCGTGTTGCTCGGTCTTGTTTTAGTGTTATGATTCGGGTTAGCGCTAGTTTTATAATTAGCTTTAGGGTTAGGGCTAGGGTTATGGTTAGGTTTAGTATTAAGGCTAGATTTAAAGCTAGGATTAGGGCTAGGTTTCGTGTTAGGTTTAGGGTAACAATTAGGGCTAGGACTAATGTCAGGTCTAGGTTTATAGTTACTGGTATTTTTAGGATTAGGTTTATGTCAAGGTCAAATTAAAGTGTTACTTTTAGGGAAAGGGTCAAATTAAGATGTGGGGTATTTTTAGGGTCAGGGTCAGGCTTTGGTTTTGGGTTAAGTTTTAATGTTAAGGCTCAAGTTAGCATTCAGTTTAGAATTAGGGTTAGGATAATGGATAGTGTTAGGTATAGGGTTAGGTTCGGTTTAAGGTAATGGATATGGTTAGGGTTTGTGATAGGTTTACGGTTAAGCTTATGGTTAGCATTAAGGTTATAGTTATCATTATGGTGATTTATAGGTTTAGACCTACGGTTAGTGCTAGGAAAATGGTTAGGATCAGGGCTAGAGTTAGAGTTAGGGTCCCGGTTAGGCGAGGGTTACACTTAGGATTAAGTTTAGGGTACAGTTTAGGGTTTGAGCTAGGAATTTTGCTATGGCTAAGATTAATATATGGTTTGGCCTAGGGTTATGGTCATGGTTAGTGTAACGGTTAGGGTTAGGGTTATCATTAGGGTTAGGGTAATAGGTTTAGATGTCAGGTTAAAGATAGTTTTAGGTTTAGGTTAACGTTAGGTTTAGGTTTACGATTATGGTTAGCATTTGAGCTATCTTAGGTTTAGGGTTAGGGTTAGGTTAGGTTCACTGTTAGTTCTAGGGTTAGATTTACGTTTAGGTTTAGGTTAGGTTTAGCTTTTGGTCTAGTGTTATCATTAGGGTAAAGTTTAGTGTTAGAGTAAAGGACAGGGTTCAAGCTAGGGTTAGGGCTTTGGTTAAGGTTAGGATTAGGGCTGGGTTTAGGTTTAGGGTTTGACCTTGGGTTAGTGTTATGGTTAGATTAATAGTAAGGGTTAGCGATTGAGATAGGTTTATGGCTAGGATAAGGGATAGGTTTATAGTCTGGGCTATGGTAGGTTTACAGTTAGTTTAAGAGCTAGGGTAGCATTAATTTTAGGGTTATTGTTAGTATAATGGATAGAATTAGAGCTTGGGTTTGGGCTATGGTTAGAGTTAGGATTAGGACTAGAATTAGGGTGAGGTTTAGGGTTTGGGCTCGGGTTATTTTATGATAAGGTTTAGTGTTTTAGCTAGGGTTAGGGCTAGAACAAGGGTTAGGGTTCGGGTTAGGGGTAAGTTTAGGTTTAGAGTTATGCTTTGGGTTATGTTTAGGGCTGTAATTCGGGCTGGGTTTTGTGTGAGGTTAAGGGCTACAGTTAGGTATTTGGGTAATGTAAGAGCTAGAGTTATGGTTATGGCTATATTTAGAGTTCATCTAGTGTAAGGGTTAGTTTTTGGCCTAGAATAATGTTTAGAGCTAGGGTTTTTGTTAGGGTAAATGTCAGGTTTCAGGTTAGGATTATGTTTACAGCATGGTCCAGAATGAGGACTAGGGTTAGGTCTAGGGGTAGAGTTAGTGTTTGTTTTAACTTAAAAGTTATTGTTAGGGCTAATGCTAGGGTTATGGCTATATTTAGGATTAGGTTTAGGTCTATTGCTAGTGTTATTGTTAGGTTTAGGTTTAGGGTTAATTGTAGGGCTAGTGTTACTTTTCGGATAAGGGTTAGGGTCAGGTTTGAACCTAGTTTTAGTGTTAGGGTCAGAATAAGGATCAGTGTTAGAGTTAGGGTTTGGGTTAAGTTTAGAGCTATAATGAGGTTTAGCATTAGGACTAGTAATAGAGTTAGGGTTTGGGGTAGGCATAGAATTAGGGTTAGGACTAGGGTAGCAATAGGGTGAGGTTTGACTAAGTGTAAGAAATAGAGTTAGAACTAAGATTAGGACTAGGGATAGGGTTAGGGTTAGGGCCAGGTTTAGGATTAGGGTTAAAACTAGGGTTAGGCCTTGGATTTGTTAGGGCTGGGTTTTGTGTTAGGTTTAGGACTATGGCTAATTTAAGAACTGGCATTACATTTAGGGCTAGTTTTAGTGTTAGGTTTTGGGCGAGGTCTAGTGTGAGGAATAACTTTAGGGATTGGGTGATGTGTAGAGCTAGGGTTAGTGTTAAAGTCAGAGTCAGGATTGGTATTAGTTCTAGCATTAGGGTTAGGATTCGAATTAGGGCTGCGTTTAGGGCTAGCTGTAGTGTTATGATTTGCTTTAGGTTAAGGGTTAGGTTCAGTGAAATGGCACAGGTTTTGCTTGAGAGGTAGGGCTTGGGTTGGGGCTAGTTTTCAAATTACCATTAGGTTTACAGCTAGTGTTAGGGTGTGGTTTAGGCTTAGGGTTATGGTTATATTTAGAGTTAGGTTTAGTTCTAACTTTAGGGCTACAGCGAAGGGTAGGGTTAGGGTTAGGGCTAGGATTTGAGTTATTATATGGGATAGGGTTAAAAATAGGGATAGGGCTAAGGCGAGAGTTAGAGTTAGTGTCAGGATTAGATTTAGGGTTAGAATTAGGGCTTAATTAGAGCTAGAATTAGAGCTATGGTGACTATTATGACTCAGCCTAGGTTTATGGTTATGGTTATGTTATGTATATGGTTAGGTATAATGTTATAACTAGCTTAGAACTAGGGCGAGGATTAAAATTAGGTCTAGGTCTATGGTTAGGGATAGGTTTAGAATTAAGGCTAAGATTAGGGCTAGGATTAGGGCTAGAGTTGTTTTAGGATTAGACCTTCATTATGGCTATGGCTAATGTTAAGTCTAGGATTAGGGTTAGAGATTGTTTTAGGGTTAAGATCATTAGGGTTAGGATTAAGTTAATGGATATGATTACGTTTAGGGTTCAGGTTAGTTTTAGGGCAATGTGTAAGTTTAGGGTTAGAAATAGGTTTAGGGTCATACTAGGGTTAGCACTAGGGTTAGGATTAGGATTGGGGTAATGGATAGGGTTAAATCTAGGTTTAGGTATAGGTTTATGGTTTAGATTAAGGCTAGGTTTAGGGTTAGGTTTTGGGTTATGCAAGGGGTTAGTGTTAGGGTTAGGGTTAGGTTTAGGGTAAGGGTAAGGGCTAGAATTAGGATTATGGTTAGGGTTAAAGGTAGTGTTATGGGTCCGATTACAAATAGGTTTTGAGTTAGGTTAGGGTAAGGTTTAGAACTACAGCCAATATAAGAACTAGGGTTATGATTAGAACTCGTTTTAGGGTTAGTTTTAGGGCTAGGTATAGGGTGATGTTTAGGTTTATGTTTTGAGTGATATTTAGAGCTAGGATTAGTGTTAGGGTCAGAGTCAGGGTCAGAGTTTGTTTTGGGCTTAGGAATAGGACTTGAATTAGAGCTAGGTTTAGGTGTAGTCTTAGGGTTTGGTTTATGTTAAAGGTTAGGGTTAGGGCTATGGCTAGGTTGTTTTTTAGGGCTAGGGCCAGATTAGGGCTAGTTTTAAGACTAGGATTAGTGTTATGGCTAGTGTTGGTGAGAGGTTTAGCTTAGGGTTAGTGTTAGATTTAGAGTTGGGATTTGATAAAGGATTAGGGCTAGAGCTAGGTTTAGGGCTAATGCAAAGGCAAGTGATAGGATTATTGTAAGGGATAGGGTTAGAACTAGAAATAGGCCTAGGTCGAGAGTTAGAGTTAGCTTTAGGGCTAGGGTTAGGTTGGGTTTAGGGCTAAATTAGGGCTAGAATTAGGTCTAGTGTTTGTATTAGGGTTATTTCTAGTTTAGGCTTAGGATTAGGTTTAAGATTAGGGTTAGGATTAGGAGAAGGGTTGGGGTTAAAGCTAGTTTTAGGTCTAGGTCAAATGTTAGAATTTCGGTTAGGACTAGGGTTATGGATTGATTTAGTAATAAGGCTAGGTTTAGGGCTAGGATGAGGGCTCGGGTTTGTTTTAGGGTTATGGCAAGAAATATGTCTAGGGCTAGTGTCAGGTATAGGCTTACATTAGGCATAGATAGAGGGCTAGATTTATGGCTAGGTCTAGTGTAAGCGTTCGGGTTAGTGCAAAGGTCAGGTTTAGAGCTAGGGTTATTATTAGGGTTAGAATTACATTTCAGGTTAGGTTTAGGTTAGGGTAAAGTTTAGACTTGAATTAGCATTAGGGTTTGGTTAGGGTAATGTTAGGTTTGTGTTTAGGGTTCATGTTAGGTGTAGGGTAATTGATAGTGTTAGAGTTAGCTAATGGGATAGGGTTAGGCCTAGGGTTATCCTTAGGGTTATGGTTGTGCTTAGGGTAAGGGCTAGGGTTAGGGCTAGGGTTATGGTTATTATTATGGCTAGAGTTAGGTTTAGGCCTAGGGTGAGGTTTAGGTTTAGGGTATGGTTTAGAGTTATAGCTATGGTTATCAGTAGAGCACGGGTTATGTTTAGGGTTAGGTCTAGGTTATAGTTAGGGTTAGGTTCAAGGTTAGTGTTAAGATTAGGTATAGGTTTATCATTAGGTTTAGGGTATTGGATAGGGTTTAATGTTGTTTTAGGGTAGGGTTAGGCTTAAGGTTATGTTTAGGGATAGGTTTAGTGTTAGGTTTAGGGTAATGGTTAGGGTTTGAGCAAGGGTCAGCTCTATGGCAAGGGTTAGGTTTCTGGTTATGTCTAGGGTTATTTTTAGGTTAGATTTAGGGTAAGGGCTAGGGTTATCATCAGGGTTAGGGTTAGGGTTAGGGTAATGGGTAGGGTTAGAGCTAGGGTTAGGGATAGGGTTATCATTAAGTTTAGGGTTAGAGTTAGGGTAATATGTAGGCTTATAACTAGGGTTAAGGATAGGGTTAAGGTTAGTATTAGGGCTAGGGTTTAGGTTAGGTTTAGATTTAGGCCATGGATTAGTGTTAGGGCTAGATTAAGTTTAAGGGTTAGGGATTGAGCTAGGGTTTGGATTAGGATGAGAATTAGGGTTAGAGTCAGTGTGATGATTAAGGCTAGGTTTAGCATTAGGGGTAGGGTTAGGGTAGGGTAATGTATAGAGTTAGAGGTAGGGTTTGGCCTATGGTGATGGCTAGTCTCAGGGTTAGTAATATGGTTACGTCTAGTGTTAGGGTTATGTGTTTTGTTAGGATAAGGTTTAGAGCTAGGGTTTGTGTTAGGGTGAGGGTCAGTGTTTGGTTTAGGGTTAGGTTTATTGTTAGGGCCAGCATTAGGACTAGGGTTTGGTCTAGGGGTATGGTTAGTGTTTGGGTTAGGTTAAGGGTTATTATGAGGGCTAGGACGAAGTTTTTGTTTAGGGCTAGGCCAAGAATTATCACTAGATAATAGATTAAGTGTATGTCTAGGTCTAGTGTTAGTGTAAGGTTTAGTTATAGGGATACATGTAGTGCCAATGTTAGGGGTCGGATTAGGGTTAGGGTCAGGTTTAGACCTATGGTTAGTGTTAGGGTCAGATAAGGGTCAGGGTTAGTGTTAGGGTTTGGGATAGGGATACAACTAGATTGAGGATTAGGGTAAGGACTTGTAATAGAGTTAGGTTTTGGGTTTGACTAAGAATTAAATTTAGGACAAGGGTAGCTTTAGGGTTATAGTTTGGCTTAGGGTAAGGTATATGGTTAGCACTAGTGTTAAGACTAGGGTTAGGGCCTGGGGATGTGGCTCAAGTGGTAGCACACTTGCCTGGCATGCGTGCGGCCCAGGTTCAATCCTCAGCACCACATACAAAGATGTTGTGTCCGCCAATAACTAAAAAATAAATATTAAAAATTCTCTCTCTCTCTCCCTCTATCTTAAAAAAAAGACTAGGGTTAGGGTTAAGGTTATGGCTAGTGTTAGATTTAGCATTAGTGTTAAAGCTAGGGTTAGAGCTTGGATTAGGTCTAGGCTAGGTTTTGTGTTAGCTTTAGGGCTATGGCTAATGTGAGAACTAGGGTTACAATTAGGGCTACTTTTAGGGTTAGTGTTACGTCTAGGTTTAGTGTTTGGTTAGGCTTAGGTTTAGGGTTATGTTTAGGGTAATGGATAGGTTAGGGTTAGCGAATGTGTTAGGGTTAGGTCAAGGGTTAGCATTAGGGTTAGGATTAGGGTTAGGGTTAGTGTAAAGGATAAGGTTATAGCTAGAGTTAGGGCTAGGGTTATGGTTAGTGTTAGTGTTTGGGTTAGTTTTAGGTTTAGGGATAGTGCAAGGATTAAATTTAGGGTTAGGTTTAGGGTAAGGGATAGGACTTGGTTTAGGTTTATAGTTAGGGTTAAAGGTAGGGTTGGGGCTCACATTAGGGCTAAATTTTGGGTAACATTAGGGATAGTATTAGGGATACAGCTAATGTTAGAACTAGAATTATGATTAGGCGTAATTTTAGGGTTACAGTCAGGGTTAAGCCTAGTTTAATGGTTAGGTTTAAGTTCACAGTGATATTTAGAGCTAGGGTTAGTGTTAGGTTCAGAGTTAGGGTCAGGGTTAGTTTTAGGGTTGGGGATAGGATTCGAATTAGGGTAGGCTTAGGGCTAGATGTAGGGTTAGGTTTTGGTTTAGGTTAAGAGTTAGAGTTAGTGTTATGGCTCCTTATGTTTTAGGGCTAAGGATAAAGTTAAGGGTAGTTTTACAATTAATCTTAGTGTTACTGCTAGTGATAGGGTGAGTTTAGGCTTAGTGGTACATATAGAGTTATGGTTATTTCTAAGGTTAGGGCTATGACTAGGGTTAGGGCTAAGGTTAGGTCTAGTGTTTGGGTTACAGTAAGTGATAGTTTTAGAACTAGGAGTAGAGCTAAGGCGATAGTTAGAGTTAGTCTTAAGGTTAGTGTTAGTGTTAACTTTAGGGCTAAATTAGTGCTAGGAATATGTCTAGGATTGGTTCTAAGGTTAGTGGTATGTCTAGAGGTAAGGTTAGTGTTTGGCTTAGGTTAAGGGTTATCATTTGAGCAAGGGCTATTTTTTTTTAGGTCTTGGTTAAAGATATGGCTAGATGTATGATTAGGTTTAATCTAGGTCTAGAATTAGGGTTACATTTATTTATAGGGTTATGTGTAGGGCTAGTGTTAGGGTTTGGTTTAGGTTCAGGGTCAGAATAAGGGTCAGGGTTACGGTTAGAATTTGTGTTATTGTTATAACAAGAATGAGGACTATTGTTAGGACAAGTAATAGGGTTAGGGTTTGGGTTAGACTAAGGACTAATTTTTAGGACTAGGGTTAGCATT
This sequence comes from Marmota flaviventris, assembly GCF_047511675.1. Classification (NCBI taxonomy): domain Eukaryota; kingdom Metazoa; phylum Chordata; class Mammalia; order Rodentia; family Sciuridae; genus Marmota; species Marmota flaviventris. Next base: position 113,018,578 of record NC_092508.1, read on the forward strand.
TGGGTTGGGGTTTGACTAGGGTAAAGTATAAGGTTAGAGCTATGTTTCGGGTTAAGGTTAGGGATAGTGTTAGGGTTAGGGTTAGGGTGAAAGCTAGGGTTAGGTATCGGATTTGGGCTAGGGATGCGTTACCATTATGTTTAAGGTTATGGCTAATACATGATCTAAGTTTATGATTAGAACTAGTTTTAGAATTAGGGTTAGGACCAGGTCTAGTGTTAGGTTAAGGTTTAGGTTTAGGGTGATGTTTAGAGATAGGGTTAGTGTTAATGTCAGAGACGGGTTTAGGGATAGATTTAGGGTTAAATTTAGTACTCAAATTAGGGCTAGGCCTAGGTCTACATATAAGTTTAAGGTTTGGTTTAGGTAAAAGTTTAGGGCTATTGATATGGCTCAGTTTGGTTTTAGGTCTAAGCCTATGGTTAGAGCTAGTTTTAGGATTAGCTTTAGGGTTAGGGCTAGTGTTAGGTTTAGGTTTAGTTTTAGAATTAGATTTAGATTTAGAGTTAAGTTTAGATCTACGGTTAGGGCAAAATGTAAGGTTAGGGCTATGGTTAATGTAAGCTATGGCCAGGAATAAGATTATGGTAAGTGATTGAGTTAGAATTAGGGCTAGGTCTAGAGCAAGAGTTGTAGTTATTCTTAAAGCTAGGATTCGGGTTAGGTTTAGGATTAGGGCTAGGTTTAGTGTTAGGATTAGTCCTAGGGTTAAGGTTAGGTCTAGGTTTAATGTTAATGTTAAGATCTGGGTTAGGTTTAGGGTAAGCAATGGGGTTATAACTAGGTTTAGGTCTAGGGAAAGTGTTAGAATTAGGGTTAGGGTTATGATTAAGGCTAAGTTTTATTCTAGGATAAGAGATAGTGTTTGTGTTTGGGTTACGGCTAATATTAGGCCTAGGGCTATTGTCAGGTTTAGGGTTACATCAGAGATAGGTTTCGGTTTATGTTTATGGTTAGGTCTAGTGTAAGGGTTAGATTTAGGGTAAGGGTCAAGTTTAAAGGTATGTGTATTATTAGGGTCAGTATTTGGCTTAAGGTTTGGTTTAGGTTAATTTTTAGGTTTAGGGCTCGAATTAGCATTAGGGTTAGAGTTAGGGTTAGGGTAATGAATAGGCTTAGGATTAGGGTTCAAGTTAGATTTAGGGCAATGGTTAGGTTTAGGGATTGTGATAGGGTTAGTGTTAAGCCTAGGATTAGCATTAGGGTTAGGATTGTGGTTAGCATAGTGGATAGAATTAGAGCTAGGTTTAGGGCTAGGCTTATGGTTATGATTAGGGTTAGGGTTACCGTAGTTGATATAATTAGAGCTATGTTTAGGGCTATGTTTAATGTTAGGATTAGAGCTAGTGTTAGGTTTGGGTTTCGGATACAGCTAGGGTTATGTTAAGGATAAATGTTAGGCTTTTAGCTAGGGTTAGGTCTAAAGCGAGGCTTAGGGTTAGGGTTAGGGCTAGGGTTGGGTTTAGGGTTACACTTAGGGCTGTGTTCAAGCCTAAAATTACAACTTTGTTTTGGGCTAGTTTAGGCCTAATGTTAGGGCCATGTGTAATGTAAGAGCTAGGGTTATGATTAGGGCTAGTTTTAGTGATAGGGTTATGGCTAGGTCTAGTGTTATGATTAGGTTTGGTTTAGAGTGAGCTTTGGAGCTAGGATTATGTTAGGGTCAGGGCCAGTGTTCAGGTAAGAGTTAATGTTGTTTCTAGTGCCAGAATTAGGACTAGGGTTAGGTCTAGGTGTATGGTAATTTTTTGAATTAGGTAAAGGGTTATTGTTAGGGCTAGGGCTAGGTTGTTGTTCAGGTCTAGGGCTAGAGATATGACTAGATTTAGGTTTAGTTTTAAGTCTGGGGCTATTGTTAGGTTTAGGTTTAAGTATATGATTACTGGTAGGGGTAATGTTAGGGTTCGGTTTAGGGTTAGGTTCAGGTTTAGACATACAGTTACTGTTAGGGTCAGAATAAGTGTAAGGGTTAGGTTTAGGGTTTGGGTTATGGTTAAAGCTAGATTGGGGGCTAAGTTTAGGACTAGTAATATATTGATGGTTTCGCTTAGGATAAAGATTAGTGTTAGGTTTATGGCTATGTTTAGTGTGTTAGGTTTCAGATAGAGTTCAAATTTAGAACTAGCAGTATTATTAGGGTCAGCTTCAGGTTTAGGGTTTTGTTTAGTTTAGGGTTTAGGGTTAGGGCTCGAATTAGCATTATGGTTTGGTTTAGGGTAATGATAGGGTTTAGTATAGGGTTCAGGTTAGATTTAGCAAAATGGATAGGGTTATGGTTAAGGATAAGATTAGATTTAGGCCTAGGATTAGCATTATAATTAGGGTTATGTTTAGGGTAATTGGTAGGGTTAGGCTAAATTTAGAGCTAGGGTTATGGATGGGATTAGGGCTTGTGTAAGTGTTAGGGTTATGGGTGTGTTTTGTGTTAAGTTTAAGGCTAGAATTACGGATAGGGCAAATGTCAGGTCTAGGATTTTGGCTAGCCATAGTTTTAGGGTTAGGTTTTTTGCAAGGTCTGTTATAAGAAATAGGTTTAGTGGTAGGTTCAGGGTTACAGCTAGGTATATTTTCATGGGAAGGGGCAGAGTTAGGGTTTGGGTTGTGTTAAAGTTTAGGGTTAAGACTTGAATTAGCATTAGCTTTAGAGTTAGGGTAATGATACGGTTAGGTTTAGGGTTCAGTTTAGGCTTAGGTTAATGAAATAGGTTAGGGTTAGGGATAAGTTTAGGGTTATGCCTAGGGTTATCATTAGAGTTATGGTTATGATTAGGGTAATGGATAGGGTTAGAGCTAGTGATAGGGCTAGGGTTATGGTTAGAATTCTGGCTAGGGTTAGGGTAAATTTTTGGAATATGTTCTGGGTTAAGGTTAGGTTTAGGGTTAGGTTTAAAGCTACGGATAAGGCTCGGATTAGGGCTTGGATTTGGGTTTGGTTAGGGCTAGGATTAGGACTATGGTAATGTATGAACTAGTGTTGCAATTAGTGCTAGTTTTAGGGTTAGGGTTAGGGCTTGGTCTAGTGTTACTTTTAGGTATAGGGTTTGGGTGATGTTTAGACCAAGGGATATTGTTAGGGTTAGTTTCAGATTCAGGGTTAGTTTTCGAGTTAGGGTTAAAACTCGAATTATGGCTAAAGTTAGTAGTAGTTGTATGGTTAGGGTTGGGTTAAGTTAAGGGTTATGATTATACATTGGTTTTGTTTAGGGCTAGGGCTATGGTTATGGCTAGATTATGGATTAGCATCAGGGTTAGGGCTAGTGTTAGGTTGAGGTTTAAGCTTAGGGTGAGGAATACATTTAGAGTTAGTGTTAGATCTAGGGTTAGGGTAGGGCTAGGGCTCTGGTTAGGGTGAGGGTTAGGTTATGGTAATGAATATGGTTAGAACCAGGGATTCGGTAGGGTGAGAATTAGAGTTAGTCATGGTAGTAGTCTTAGGGTTAGGTATAGGTTTAGGGCTAAATTATGGCTAGGATTAGAGCTAGGTTAGGACAAGGGTTAGGGCTAAATTGGGGCTAGGATTAGGACTAGGGTTAGTGTTAGAGTTAGGGCTAGGATTATGGCTAGAGTTAGGGTTAGGTTTAGAGCTAAATTAGGGCTTAGGATTAGGGTAGTGTTAGTGTTGGGGTCAGGCTACATTAGGGCTAGTAATAAGGCTAGGGTTAGTGTTAGGGTTAGACTAAGGGGTTGGGCAAGAGTTAGGGTTAGCATTGGTGTTAAGGTAAAGTTTAGGGAAATGGGTGGGGTGATAGCTAGCTTTAGGTATAGGGTGAGCTTTAGAATTAGGATTAGGCCTAGGGTTATGTTTCAGTTTAGGATTAAGTCTAGATTTAGGGCTAGGTTAAGGTCTAGGGTTTCTGTTAGGGTTATGGCTAGGACCCGGTCTAGGGCTAATAACAGGTCTAGGGTTAATGTTAAAAATAGTTTTAGGGTTAGGTTATGATTACGTCTATTGTAAGAGTTAGGTTTAGGATAAAGTTCATCTTTAGGGCTAGGATTATTATTAGGGTCAGGAACAGTGTCAGAATTAGCATTTGGATTAGCTAAAGGTTTAGAGTTAAGGCTCGAAGTAGCATTAGGGTTAGGTTTAGGATTAGGGTAATGGATAAGGTTTAGTTTAGGTTTAAGTAAAAATTTAGGGTAATGGATGAGTTAGGTTTAGCATTCGGGTTAAGGTTACCATTAGTGTTAGGGTTATTGAGAGGTGTAGAGCTAGGGTTAGGGCTAGGTTATGGTTTGGGTCAACTCTAGGATTAGGGCTAGGTTTAAGAATAGATTAACGGTGTGATTTAGGGTAAGTTTTAGGGTTAGGGTAAGTGTTAAGTTTAGGGCTAGGGTTATAGTTAAGTTAGGGTAATGGTTAGTGTTTGAACTAGAATTAGGGCTAGGGTGAGGGTTAGATTTAGGTTTAGGTCTAGGTTTACATTTAAGATTAGAGTTAGGTTTAGTGTTAGGGATGGAGTTTTAATTAGGGTTAGGGTTAGGGTAATGGATATGTTTAGAGCTAAATTTCAGACTAGGTTTAATGTTAGGATAACAGCTAGGGTTAGGGTTAGGGTTCAGATAGATCTAGGGTTATGTTTAGTGTAAAGGTTAGGGTTAGATCTAAGGCAAGGCATAAGTTAGGGCTAGGTTTAGGGCTAGGGTTAGGGTTAGGGTTATGCTCAGAGCTAAGTTTAGGCCTAGGTATAGACCTAGGTTTTATGTTATGTTTAGGGCTAGGATTAGGACTATAGTTAATGTAAATTCTAGGGTTATGTTTAGGGCTAATTTTAGGGTTAGGGTTATGTCTAGGTCTAGTGTTATGTAAAGGTTGTGAGTTAGTGTCATGTTTAAAGCTAGGTTCAGTGTTAGAATTAGGGTCAGTTTTTGGGATAGGGTTTGGGTTAGCATTAGAGCCAGAATTAGGACTAGATTTAGGTGTCGGTGTAGGGTAAGTGTTCGATTTAGTTTAAGGGTTATTGTTAGTGCTAGTGCTAGGTTTTTGTTTAGGTCTAGGACTAGATTTATAACTATATTTGGGATTAACTTTGGGTCCATGTCTAGTTTTAGGCTTACATATAGTTATAGGGTTACCAGTAGGTCTAGTGTTAAGGTTTGGTTTAGGGTTAGATTCAGGTTTAGACCTAGGGTTACTGTTAGGGTCAGATGAGGATCAGGGATAGGTTTAGAGGTAGAATGAGGTCTAGGGTTAAGACTACTATTATGATTAGAGTTTAAGTTAGGCTAAGGATTAGAATTAAGATTAGGGTTAGCATTTGGGATAGGGTTTGGCTTAGTGTAAGGAATAAGGTTAGGGCTAGGGTTAAGATTAGGGTGAGGCCTAGTATTATGGTTAAAGCTAAGGTTAGGGCTTGGATTAGGTGTAGAATTTGTGTTAGGGTTAGGGCTACGGTTAGGACAATGACTAATTTATGAACTAGGGTTATGATTAAGGCTATTTTCAGGGTTCGGTTAAGACTAGGTATAGTGTTAATGTTAATTTTATGTTACGGTGGTGTTTAGAGCTAGAATTAGTGTTAGGGTCAGTGTCAGGGTCAGGTTAGTTTTAGAGTTAATTTTAGGGTTAGTTGTAGGGTTAGGGTTTGATTTAGGTTAAGGGTTAAGATTAGGGCTATGGCTTGGTTTTGGTTTATGGCTAGGGCTATGGTAGGTCATATTTTAGGATTAGCATTATGGTTAGGGGTAGTGTTCGTGTTTGGTTTAGGCTTATTTTAGAGTTAAATTTAGAGTTAGGTATAGATTTAGACTTAGGCTTAGATTTAGGATAAGGATTAAGGATAAGGATTAAGGCTAAGGATAGAACTAGGGCTAGGGTTAGGGCAAGAGTTCGAGTTAGTCTTATGGCTATGTTTAGGGTTAGGTTAGGATTAAATAAAGGCTAGGATTAGCACTAGGCTTTGTGTTAGGCCTAGGTTTAGGGTGAGGGTTAGGGTTAGGTTTAGGTTTATGGTTAGTTTTGGGGTATAGGATGAGGTTATATGTAGGTTTAGTTCTAGAATGAAGAATAGAACTAGGGTTAGGGCTCGGGTTATGGTTCAGTGTAGGATTAAGCCTAGGTTTAGTGGTAGGATTATGGCTAGAGCTAATTTCAGGTCTAGTGTTATGGTTAAAAATAGTTTTAGGTTTAGGTTTATGGCTACGTCTAGTGTAAGGGTTAGGTTTAGGGTTGGGTTCAGGGTTAGGTTCAGGTTTAGAGCTAAGGGTACTCTTAGGGTCAGGGTCATGATTAGTGTTTTGGATAGGTTAAGGTTTAATGTTAGGGCTCGAATTAGCATTAGAGTTAGGATTAGAGTAAAGATAGTGTTAGGTTTAGGTTTCAGGTTAGGTTTAGTGTAATGGATAGGGTTAGGATTAGTGATACTGTTAGTTTTAGGCCCAGGTTTAGCATTAGGGATAGGGTTATTGTTAGGATAATGGATAGTGTTAGAGATGGGGTACAGCTAGGGTTATTTTTACAATTATTGATAGGGTTAGGCTTAGGGTTAGGGTTAGGGTTAAATCTAGGGTTACAGCTAGGGTTATACTTATGATTAGTGATAGGGATAGGTTTAAGGGTAAATCTAGGGATAGTGCTCAGAATAAGGCTAGGTTTGGGGTTAAATTAAGGCTAGTTTTAGTGTAGCCGCTAATGTAAATACCTGGGTTGTGATTAGGGCTAATTTTAGGGTTAGTGTTAGGGCTAGGTCTATTGTTATGTTTAGGCATAGGGTAATGGTGCTGTTTAGAGCTAGGGTTAGTGTTAAGGTCAGAGTCAGGGTCAGGGTTAGTTTTAGGGTTTTAATTAGAACTCGGATTATGGATAGAGTTATGGCTAAGTGTAGGGTTAGGGCTTAGTTTTTATTAAGGGTTATGGTTAGGTCTATGGCTTGGTTTTGTATTAGGGCTAGGGTTAGAGCTAGTTTTAGGATTAGCCTTAGGGTTAGGGCTAGTGTTAGGTTTAGTTAGGCTAAGGTTTCTGGTTAGATTTAGAGTTAGGTTTAAATCTAGGGTTTCTGCTAGGACTATGAATAGGGTGAGTATTAGACCCATGGTTTGGGCTAGGATTACGGTTCCAGTAAAGTATAGGGTTAGAACTAGTGTTAGGACTAAGGTGATAGAGTTAGTGTTTTGGCTAGGGTTAGGGTTAAGGTTAGGGATAGGGCTAAATTAGATATAAGATTAGGGCTAGGGGTAGTGTTAGAGTTAGGCCTAGTGTTATGGTTAGGATTATAATTAAGGCTATGTTTAGGGCTAGGATAAGGGCTAGGTTTTGTGTTAGGGTTAGGGCTAGTATCATGACTAGGGCTAATATCAGGCCTAGGTTTATGCTTAGGGATAGTTTTGGGGTTAGTTTTATGGTTAGGTGAAGTGTAAGGTTTAGATATAGGGTAAGAGTGAGGTTTAGAGCTAGGGAAATCATTAGGGTCAGTGTCAGGCTTAGGTTTAGGTTTGAGTTTAGAGTTAGGGCTCGAATTATCATTAGAGTCAGGGTTAGGGTAATGATTGTATTAGGTCGAGGGTTCAGGTTAGGTTTAGGGTAATTGATAAGTTTGGGGATAGTGATACGTTTAAGGTTAGGCCTATGGTTAATATTAGTTTAAGGGTTATGTTTAGGTTAAAGATAGAGTTAGACTTAATTTTAGGGCAAGGGTTATGGATAGAATTAGGTCTTGATTTAGGGTTAGGGTGAGGTTTAGAACTAGGGTTAGGTTAAGGTTATGTTTAATTTAAGGCTTTGGTTTTGAGCTATGGTTAGGGCTAGGGTCAATGTTAGGTTCAGGATTAGGTCTATGGATAGGATTACAGTAGGTTTTGGTTTAGGGTTATGGTTAGGATCAGACCTAAGTTTAATGGTAATGTCAGTAGAAGGGTCAGGGTTAGTATTAGGGTTTTGGATAGGGTTAGATCTAGAATGAGGGCAAGGGTAAGGGCTATTAATAAGGTTAGTGTTTTGGTTAGCCTAAGGATAAGGGATAGGTCTAGGGTTACCCTTAGGTTTAAAGTTTTGCTTAAGTAAGGGATTGGTTTAGAGCTAGTTTATGGTTAGAGTTAGGGTTAAAGCTGGGTTTAGGACTCGGATTAGGCGTAGGTTTTGTGTTAGGGTTAGGGCTAGGGGTAGGGAAATGGCTAATGTAAGAACTAGGGTTACCATTAGGGTTAGTTTTATTGTTAGGTTACGGGTTAGGTTTAGTGTTAGGGTTATGTTTAAAGTTAGGGTGATATTTTTGCTAGGGTTCATGTTATAATAGGAATCAGGGTCAGGCTTAGTTTTAGGGTTAGAGTTAGAACACAAATTAGGGCTAGGGTTACTGTTAGGGTTCAGTTTAAGGTGAGGGTGGTGTTTAGAGCTAGGGTGAGTGTTAGGATATGAGTCAGCATCAGGGTTGGTTAGGGTTTGGGTTAGGATTCAAACTAGGGCTAGGGTTAGGTCTAGTAGTAGTGTTATAATTTGGGTTAAGTAAAGGTTTAGAGTTAGGGTTTTTTGATTTAGTCCTATGGTTAGGGTTAGAGCTAGTGTTAGTGTTAGGCTTAGGCTTAGTGTTAGGGTTAAATTTGGAATTAGGTTTAGACCTAGGTTGAAGGTTAGAACTGAGGATAGGGCAAAGGTTATGGCTAGGTTTAGGGTTTTGGTAAGGGATAGGGTTAGAACTAGGGATAGAGCTAGGGCGAGAGTTAATCTTAGGACTAGGATTAGGGTTAGGGTTAGGGTTATACATAGGGCTAAATTAGGGCTAGTATTAGGGGTATGTTTAGTGTTTAGTTTAAGCCTAGATTTAGGGTTAGTGTTAGGGTTAGGGTTAGAGTTTAGTGTTAGAGTTTAGAGTTTAGGTTTAGCATTCGGGCAATGTTTTTGGTAATGGATGGCTTTACAGCTAGCTTTAGAAATAGGTTGATGGTTATAATTATGGTTAGGCTGTGGTTATGGTAAGGCTTATGATTAAGCCTAGGTTTAGGACTAGGATGAGGACTAGGGATTTTTTTTTTTTTTTAGGGTTAAGGCTAGGATTAGTGTGAGGTCTTATTTCAGGTCCAGAATTATGGTTAAAGATAGTTTTAGGATAAGGATTATGGGTACGTCTAGTGTAAGGGTTAAGTTTAGGGTTAGCATCAGGTTTAGAGCTAGGGGTATTATTAGGGTCAAGTTCTGGGTTAGGGTTGGGGATATGTTAAGGTTTCAACTTTGGGCTTTAGTTAGCATTAGGTTTAGGGTTATTGTTATGGTAATGGATAGAGTTAGAAATCAGTTTAGGGCTCAGGTTATGGTTATGATTAGGGATAGGTTTTGGGTTAAGTTAGTGCTAGGGTTAGGTTTAGGGCTAAGGTAAGTACTAGGGTTATGCTTATGGCTAATTTTAGTGTTTTAGGGCTAGGTTTACTGGTTTACTGTTAGGTTTAGGTTTATGTTTAGGGTGATGTTTACACCTCAGTTTAGTGTTATGGTCAGAGTAAGGGTCAGGGTTAGTTTTAGGGTTTGGCTTAAAACTCGAATTAGGGCTGGGTTTAGGGCTAGGTTTAGGGTTAGGGGTTGGTTTTATTTAAGGGTTATGGTTAGAGCTTTGGCTTGGTTTGGTTTTAGGGCTAGGATTAGGGTTAATGAAATTTTTAGGATTATTGTTAGGGTTAGGGCTAGTCTTAGATTTAGGCTTAGGCTTCGGTATAGGGTTAAATTTAGAGTTAGGTTGTTATCTAAGTTTAGTGCTAGGGGTAGGGATAGGGAAAGGGTTAGGACTTGAATTTGGGATAGGGTTAGGTTTATGGGAAGGTATAGGATTAGAATGATTTATAGGGCCAGTGTGAGAGTTAGAGTTATTCTTAGGGCTAGGGTTAGAGTTAGGTTTAGGGATATGGCTAAATTATGGCTAGGGTTAATGTTAGGGATAGGGTTAGAGCTAGTTTTAGAATTAGCATCAGGGTTTGGGCAATTTTTGGCTTATGCATCGAGTTAGGGTTAGATTTAAAGTTAGGTTTCGATCTAGTGTTAAAGCTAGGGCTAAGGATAGGGCAGTTGTGATGAAAAGGGTGAGGTTTAGAGTTAGGCTTACAATTAGGTAAGGGATGTGCTTTTGGCTAGGTTTAGGGCTATGGCAAGGGTTAGTATTAGGTTTAGGGCTAGAATTAGGGTTAGGATTATGATTAAGGCTAAGTTTATGGCTAGGATGAGGCTTAGGGTTTGTGTTATGGTTAGATAAAATATTATGGCTAGGGCTAATGTCAGGTCTAGGGTTATAGTTAGGGCTAGATTTAGTGTTAGGTTTATCGCTTCGTCCAGTGTAAGGTTTAGGTTTAGGTTAAGATTCAGGTTTATATCTAGGGTTATATTTAGGGTCAGGGTCAGGTTTAGGTTTTGGGTTAGGTTAGGGTTTTGGTTTATGGTAATGACAGCATTAGTTTTAGGGTTTAGGTTTGGTTTAGTGTAATGGATAGGGTTAGGGTTAGACCAAGGTTTAGCTTAAGAGTTAGGGTTATTGTTAGTGTAATGGATATGTTTAGACCTAGGGTAAGGGCTAGGGTTATGTATAGGATTAGGGCTAGTTTTGGGTTAGTCTTAGGTTTAAGTTTAGGGTTAAGGCTAGGTTTACTACTCGGTTTAAAGATAGGTTATTTTTTTTTATTGGTTGTTCAAAACATTACAACGCTCATGATATATCATCTTTCATACATTTGACTCAATTGGGTTATGAACTCCCATTTTTACCCATAATACAAATTGCATAATCACATCGGTTACACACTCACATTTTTACATAATGGCATATTAGTGACTGTTGTATTCTGCTACCTTTCCTTTCCCCGACTATCCCCCCTCCTCTCCCCTCCCATCATCCCTCTCTACTTCATCTGCTGTTGTTCAATTCTCTCCCTGTTCCCACCCCCTTTCCCCTCACATCCTCTTCTATGTAATTTTGTGTAACATTGAGGTTCTCCTACCATTTCCATATGCTTTCCCTTCTCTCTCCCTTTCTCTCCCCCCACTCGTCTTTGTTTAATGTTAATCTTTTCCTGATGCTCTTCCTTCCTGTTCTGTTCTTAGTTGCTCTCTTTATATCAAAGAAGACATTTGGCATTTGTTTTTTTAAGGATTGGCTAGCTTCGCTTAGCATAATCTGTTCTAATGCCATCCATTTCCCTGCAAATTCTATGATTTTGTCATTTTTTATTGCTGAATAGTACTCCATTGTGTATAGATGCCACATTTTTTTATCCATTCATCTATTGAAGGGCATCTAGGTTGGTTCCGCAGTCTAGCTATTGTGAATTTTGCCACTATGATCATTGATGTGGCAGTATCCCTATAGTATGCTCTTTTAAGATCCTCAGGGAATAGTCCCAGGAGGGCAATAGCTGGTTCAAATGGTGGATCCATTCCCAGCTTTCCCAGGTATCTCCATACTGCTTTCCAGATTGGCCTTACCAATTTGCAGTCCCACCAGCATTGTACAAGTGTACCCTTTTCCCCACATCCTCGCCAACACTTATTGTTGTTTGACTTCATAATGGCTGCCAATCTTACTGGAGTGAGAATGTATCTTAGGGTGGTTTTGATTTGCATTTCTCTGACTGCTAGAGATGGTGAGCATTTTTTCATGTACTTATTGATTGATTGTACGTCCTCCTCTGTGAAGTGTCTGTTCAAGTCCTTGGCCCATTTGTTGTTTGGGTTATTTGTTACCTTATTGTTTAATTTTTTGAGTTCTTTGTATATTCTGGATATTAGGGCTCTATCAGAAGTGTGAGGGGTAAAAATGTGTTCCCAGGATGTAGGCTCTCTGTTTACCTCTCTTATTGTTTCTCTTGCTGAGAAAAAAAAAAAAAAAACTTTTTAGTTTAAGTAAGTCCCATTTATTTATTCTTGTTATTAACTCTTGGGCTATGGGCATCCTATTAAGGAATTTGGAGCCTGACCCCACAGTATGTAGATTGTAGCCAACTTTTTCTTTTATCAGACACAGTGTCTCTGATTTGATATCTAGCTCCTTGATCCATTTTGAGTTAACTTTTGTGCATGGTGAGAGAAAGGGATTAAGTTTCATTTTATTACATATGGATTTCCAATTTTCCCAGCACCAGTTGTTGAAGATGCTATCCTTCCTCCATTGCATGCTTTTAGCCCCTTTATCAAATATAAAAAAAGTTGTAATTTTGTGGATTGGTTTCTGTGTCCTCTGTTCTGTACCATTGGTCCACCTGCCTGTTTTGGTACCAGTACCATGCTGTTTTTGTTACTATTGCTTTGTAGTACAGTTTGAACTCTGGTATCTCTATACCTCCAGATTCACACTTCCTTAGAATTCCTTTTGCTATTCTGGGTCTTTTATTTTTCCATATGAATTTCATGATTGCTTTATCCATTTCTACAAGAAATGCTGTTGGGATTTTAATTGGCGTCACATTGAACCTGTAAAGAACTTTGGGTAATATCGCCATTTTGATGATTTTAGTTCTGCCTATCCATGAACAGGGTACATTTTTCCATCTTCTAAGATCTTCTTCTATCTCTCTCTTTAGGATTCTGTAGTTTTCATTGTATAAATATTTCACCTCTTTTGTTAGGTTGATTCCCAAGTATTTCATTTTCTTTGAGGATATTGTGAATGGAGTGGTTTTCCTCATTTCCATTTCAGAAGTTTTGTTGCTGATATACAGGAATGCCTTTGATTTATGTGTGTTGATTTTATATCCTGCCACTTCGCTGAATTCATTTATTAACTCTAGCAGTTTCTTTGTAGACCCTTTTGGGGTCTACCTTTCCATCTGAGTTAGGCATACCTAACTCAGATGGAAAGGAATATTAGAGAAGACATGAGACAGCAAGTCCAAGCAGTAAAAGTATATTTTGAAAATGAATTAAACAAACAAATTCAAATGACAAAGAATGAGCTTTACCAGGAGATAGAGATCTTAAAAAAAATTCAAAGAGTAATCCTAGAAATGCAGGAAACTATAAATCAAATTAAAAACTCAAATGATAATATTTCAAATAGACTAGATCAAGTAGAAGTCAGAACATCAGATAATGAAGACAAAGTTTATCAACTTGCAAAGAATATAGTCAACACAGAAAAGATGCTTAAATCTCATGAGCAATCTATTCAAGAGATATGGGATGCCATAAAAAAACCAAATCTGAGAGTCATCGGGATAGAAGAAGGCACAGAGAATCAAACCAAAGGAATGGACAACCTATTAAATGAAATAATTCTAGAAAACTTCCCAGAGATGAAAGATGGAATGGATTGCCAAATCCTGGAAGCCTACAGGACCCCAAACATTCAAAACCATAATAGACCAACTCCAAGACATATAATTATGAAGGTAGCCAACATATAGAACAAGGAGAGAATATTAAAAGCTACGAGAGAAAGGAGGCAGATTACATTCAGAGGTAAACCAATTAGGTTAACGACTGATTTTTCATCACAGACTTTGAAAGCGAGAAGATCCTGGAACAATGTATTTCAAATGCTGAAAAATAATGGATTCCAACCAAGAATACTTTATCCAGCAAAATTAAGCTTCAGATTTGACAATGAAATTAAAATATTTCATGATTAACAAAAGCTAAAAGAATTCACAGCCAGAAAACCAGCACTGCAAAGCATTTTGAGCAAAATAATACAAGAAGAGGAATTGAAAAATAGTGCCCACAACTAACAGCAGGATGTATCTCAGTAAAGTGGGAGGAAAATAACCAAAAAGTAAAAACTAGCCAAAATAAAATAAATAAATAAATAAACATGACTGGAAGTACAAATCATATTTCAATTGTAACCTTAAATGTTAATGGCCTAAACTCACCAATCAAGAGACATAGGCTAGTAACCTGGATCAAAAAAAAAAAACAAATCCAACAATATGCTGCCTTCAGGAGACTCATATGATAGGAAAAGACATACACAGGCTAAAGGTAAAAGGTTGGGAATAGACCATATACCATGCCATAGGGCAACTCTTAGTAAATATAAAGGCGTGGAGATAATACCATGCACCATATCTGATCATAATGGAATGAAACTGGAAATCAATGATAAAAGAAGGAAGGAAAAATCCTACATCACATGGAAAATGAACAATATGTTACTGAATGATCAATGGGTTACAGAAGACATAAAGGAGGAGATAAAAAAAATTCATAGAGACAAATGACAATACAGACACAACATACCGGAATATATGGGACACAATGAAAGCAGTTTTAAGAGGGAAATTCATCGCTTGGAGGTCATTCCTCAAAAAAAAAGGAAAAACCAACAAATAAATGAGCTCACACTTCATCTCAAAGCCCTAGAAAAGGAAGAGCAAAACAACAGCAAATGTAGCAGAAGGCAAGAAATAATTAAAATCAGAGCGGAAATCAACGAAATTGAAGCAAAAGAAACTATTGAAAAAATTAACAAAACTAAAAGTTGGTTCTTTGAAAAAATAAATAAGATCGACAGACCCTTAGCCATGCTAACGAAGAGAAGAAGAGAGAGAACTCAAATTACTAACATACGGGATGAAAAAGGCAATATCAAAACAGACGCTACAGAAATACAGAAGATAATTAGAAAGTATTTTGAAAACCTATATTCCAATAAAATAGAAGATAGTGAAGATATTGATAAATTTCTTAAGTCTTACTATCTGCCCAGATTGAGTCAGGAAGACACACACAATTTAAACAGACCAATAACAAAGGAAGAAATTGAAGAAGCCATCAAAAGACTACAAACCAAAAAAAGCCCTGGACCGGATGGGTATACAGCGGAGTTTTACAAAACCTTCAAAGAAGAATTAATACCAATACTTTTCAAGCTATTTCAAGAAATAGAAAAAGAAGGAGCTCTTCCAAATTCATTCTATGAGGCCAACATCACCCTGATTCCGAAACCAGACAAAGACACTTCAAAGAAAGAAAACTGCAGACCAATATCTCTAATGAACTTGGATGCAAAAATTCTCAATAAAATCCTGGTGAATCGAATACAAAAGCATATCAAAAAAATTGTGCACCATGATCAAGTAGGATTCATCCCTGGGATGCAAGGATGGTTCAATATACGGAAATCAATAAATACTATTCACCACATCAATAGACTTAATGACAAGAACCATATGATCATCTCGATAGATGCAGAAAAAGCATTTGACAAAGTATAGCATCCCTTTATGTTCAAAACACTAGAAAAACTAGGGATAACAGGAACTTACCTCAACATTGTAAAAGCTATATATGCTAAACCTCAGGCTAGCATCATCCTAAATGGAGAAAAACTGAAGGCATTCCCTCTAAAATCTGGAACAAGACAGGGATGCCCTCTATCACCACTTCTATTCAATTTAGTTCTTGAAATACTAGCCAGAGCAATTAGACAAACAAAAGAAATTAAAGGCATAAAAATAGGAAAAGAAGAACTTAAATTATGGCTATTTGCAGATGACATGATAATATATTTAAAGATAGGTTTTGGGTTAAGTTTAGGGCTAGGCTTAAGGCTATGGCTAATGTATAAAGCAGGGATGTGATTAGTGCTAGTTATAGTGTTAGGGTTAGGGTATGTCTAGTGTTAGGTTGAGGTTTACAGTGATGATGATGTTTAGAGCCAGGGTTAGTATTAGAGTCAGGGTCAGGGTTAGTTTTCGGGTTAGGGTTAAGACTAGAATTAGGATATGGCTAGGGATAGGTGTAGGTTTAGGGTTTGGTTTAGGATAAGGGTTTGGGTTACGGCTATGGCTCGGTTTTGCTTCAGTTGTAGGGCTAGTGTTAGGGCTAATTTTAGGATTAGCATTAGCATTAGGGCTAGTGTTAGGTTTGGGTTAAGGTTTAGGCTTAGGGTTAGTGTTAGATTTAGAGTTATGGTGAGATCTAAGGTTATGGCCAGGGCCATGAATAGGGCTAGGGTTAGACCAAGGGTTAGGGCTAGGATTAGTGTTCTAGTAAGGGATAGGGTTGGAACTAGGGTTAGGTGAGAGTCAGAGTTAGAGTTAGTCTTTGGGCTAGGATTAGGGTTAGGCTTAGGGATAGGGCTAAATTAGGGCTAAGATTTGGGCTAGGGTTAGTGTTAGGTTTAGGCCTAGGGTTTGGGTTAGGGATAAAATTAGGCTATGCATAGGGCTAGGATAATGGATAGGGTTGGTGTTAGGGTTAGGGCTAGGATTATGGCTAGGGTTAATATCACGTCTAGGGTTAAGGTTAGGAATAGTATTAGGGTTAGTTTTATGGCTAGGTCTAGTGTAAGAGTTAGGTAGGGTAAGAGTCAGGTTTATAGCTAAGGTAATTATTAGGGTCATGGTTACTATTAGGGTTTGGTTTACGTTTGAGGTTGGGTTTAGGGATCAAATTAGCATTCGGATTAGGGTTAGTGTAATAATTGGATTAGGTATAGGGTTCAGGGTAGGTTAGGCTAATTGAAAGGTTTGTGGAAAGCGATAGAGTTAGGGTTAAGCCTAGGGTTAGAATTATGGTAAGGGCTATGTTTAGGGTAATTTATACAGTTAGAGTTAAGGTTAGGGCTAGGGTTATAGTTAAAATTAGGTCTTGTGCTAGGGTTAAGGTGAGGGTTAGAACTAGGATTAGGTTTAGGGTTTTGTTTAGCATAAGGGTTAGGTTCTGAGCTATGGTTAGTGCTAGGCTGAGAGTTCGGTTTAGAATTAGGTCTAGGGATAGGATTATGGTAAATTTTTGAGTTAGGGTTGGTATTAGGATTAGACCTAGGTTTAGTGTTAGGGTCAGAATAAGGATCAGGGTTAGGGTTAGGGTTTGGGATTGTGTTAGAGCTAAAACAAAGGCTAGGGTTAGGACTATTAATAGGGTTAGGGTTTTGGTAAGTTTAAAGACTAGAGATAGGTCTAGGGTTACCCTTCAGTTTAGGATTTCGCTTAGGGTAAGGGATTGATTTAGATATAGGATTAGGGTAAAGTTAGTGTTAGAGTTAGACTTAAAGCTAGGTTTAGGGCTTGGTTTAGGGCTAGATTTGTATTAGGGTTAGGGCTAGGATTAGGGCAATGGCTAATGTAAGAACTAGTGTTTCCATTAGGGTTAGTTTTATGGTTAGGGTTAGGTGTAGTTTGAGTGTTAGTGTTAGGTTTAAGTTTAAGGTGATATTTTGGTTTACTGCTAGGATTGGGTTAGGGCTAGTTTTACTATTATCATTAGCATTAGGGCTAGTGTTAGTGTTAGGCTTAGGCTTAGGTTTAAGGTTAGATTTAGAGTTATGATTAGGGATGGGACTAAGTTTCGGGCAACTGTTAGGGCTAGTGTTAGTTTTATGGTAGCAGATAGGGATAAAACTAGGGCTAGGGCTAAGGCAAGAATTGGAGTTGGTCTTAGGGCTAGGGTTAGGATAGGGTTAGAGATAGAGCTAAATTAGGGCTAGGATTAGGGCTAGGTTTTGTGTTTAGCTGAAGCCTATGGTAAGGGTTAGGGTTAAGTTTAAATTTGTGGTAAGAGATGACATTATAGGTAGATTTAGAGGTAGGGTGAGGGTTAGAATTAGGGTTAGGTATAGGGCTAGAGATAGGGTTATGATTAAGGCTAGGTTTAGGACAAGAATGAGGGCTAGGTGTGTTTATAGTGTTAGGTCTAGGATTAGGGCTAGGGGTAATTTCAGGTCCAGAATTATGGTTAAAGATAATTTTAGGTTTAGGTTTATGGCTAAGTCTAGGCTAAGGTTTAGGTGTTGGGTTATGGTCAAGTTTAGAGTTAGGGGTATTATTAGGGTCAAGGACTGAGTTAAGGTATGAGGTAGGTAAAGGTTTCAATTTTGGGCTTGAATTAGTTTTAGGATTAGCGTTATTGTAATGATAGGAAAAGGTATAGGATTCAGGTTAGGTTTAGGCTAATGGAACAATTACGAATCAGGAAAGGGCTAGATTTGTGCTTAGGGTTATCATTAAGGTTTGGGTTATCGTTATGTTAATGGATAGAGTTAGAGATCAGTTTAAGGCTAAAGTTATGGTTACAATTAGGACTAGTGTTAGGGTTAGGTTAGGTTTAAAGCTAGGGTTAGGTCTCTGATTATGGCTAGGTTTGTGGTATGTTGGAGCTAGGGTTAGTGTTAGAGCTAATGTAAGTACTAGGTTTAAGTTTAGGGCTAGTTTTATGGTTTGAGTGCTAGGTTTAGTGTTAGGGTTAGGTTTACAGATACAGTGGTGTTTAGAGCTAGAAGTGTTAGGGTCAGTGTCAGGGTCAGGGTTAGTTTTAGGATTTGGATTCCAACTCAAATAAGTCTACGTTTAGGTCTAGTTGTAAGTTTATGGTTTGGTTTAGGTTAATGTTTAGGGTTAGAACTATCGCTCAGTTTTGTTTTAGGGCTAGGGCTAGTGTTAGGGCTCATTTTAGGATTAGTGTTATGGTTTGGGCTAGTGTTAGGTTTAGACTTAGGCTTCGGGTTAAGGCTTGTTTTAGAGTTACTTTTTGCCTAATGTTAGTGATAGGGATAAGTATTGAGAAAGGATTAGCCCTAGGGTTAGGGCTAGGGTTAGGTTTATGGTAAGGGATAGGGTTAGAATGAGTGATAGGGCTAGTATCAGAGAGGTAGTCTTAGGGCTAAGGTTAGGGTTAGGTTTACGAATAGAGCTAAATTACGGATAGGGTTATGTTAGGGCTAGGGTTAAGGCTAGTTTTAAGATTAGGCTAATGCATCAAGTTAGGGTTAGATTTAGAGTTACATTTAGATCTAGGGTTAGTGCTAGGGCTAAGGATAAGGCAAGGGTTGCCACTAGGGTTAGGGTTAGAGTTAGGGTTTAATATAGGCAAAGGGATGTGGTTATAGCTAGATTTAGAGCAAGGGCAAGGGTTAGTATTAGGGTTAAAAATAGGGTTAGATTTAGGATTATGATTAAGGCTATGTTTAGGGCTAAGATGAAGACTAGGATTTGTTTTAGGGTTAAGGATAGTCTATTAGGGGTATGGCTAATGTTAGGTCTTGGGTTACAGTTAGGGATAGATTTAGTGTTAGGTTTATGGCTTGGTCCAGTGTAAGGGTTAGGTTTTGGTTAGGGTCAGATTTAGATCTACGGTTATTTTTAGAATCAGGTTCAGGATTAGGGTTTGGGTTATGTTAGTGTTTAGGTGCAGGGCTCGAATTAGTGTTAGATTTACGGTTAGTGTAATGTATATGGTTAGGGTTAGGCCTAGTGTTATCAGAAGGGTTAGGGCTATTGTTAGGGTAATGTATAGGGTTAGCCCTAAGGTTAGGGCTAGAGTTATGTATAAGATTAGGGCTAATGTTTGGCTTAGGGTTAGGTTTCAGTTTAGGTTTAAAGTTAGATTTAGAACTAAGATTAAGGCTAGGTTTTTGGTTAGGTTAGGGTTAGGGTTAAGGCTACTGATAATGTATGAATTAGGTTTATGACTACAGCTAGTTATAGGTTTAGAGTTTGATCTAGGTCTAGTGTTAAGGTTAGGTTTATGGTGATGATGATGTTTAGAGCCAGGGTTAGTGTTAGGGTCAGTGTCAGGGTCAGGGTTAGTTTTTGGGTTAGGGTTAGACTATAATTAGTGATAGGGTTAGGGCTAGGTGTAGGGTTATGATTTGTTTTTGGTTAAGGGTTAAGGATAGGGCTATGACTTGGTTTTGTTTTATGGCTAGGGTTAGTGTTAGGGCTAGTTTTATGATTAGTCTTAGGGTTAGGGTTATTGTAAGTGTTAGATTTAGGCTTAGGTTAAGGATTAGGGATAAGAGTAGAGTTATGAATAGGTTTAGACATAGGGTTAGGCTTAAGTTTACAGTTAGGTTTAGATCTAGGTTTTCTAATAGTGCTAAGTATAGGTCTAGGATAGGGCTACGTTTAGGGCTAGGTATATGGTGATGGTAAGGGATAAGGTTACAACTAGGTATAGGGTTAGTGTGAGAGTTAGAGTTAGTCTTAGGACTAGGGTTAGGGTTAGGGATAGGGCTAATTAGGGCTTGGTTTAGGGCTAGGGTTAGTGTTAGGGTTAGGCCTAGGGTTAGGGCTAGGTTTAGTGTTAGGTTTAGCATTAGGTTAGGTTTAGGGTAAAGGATGGCAATATAGCTAGTGCTAGGACTAGGATGAAAATTAGGGTTAAGGTTAGGCTTAAGGTTAGGGTTACAGTTATGATTAAGGTGAGGTTCCTTGCTAGGATGTGCCGTAAGTTTTGTATTAGGTTTAGGGCTAGATTAGAGCTAGGGCTAATGTCATGTCTAAGGTACTGTTAGGGAGAGTTTTAGGGTTAGGTGTATGGCTAGGTTTATTGTAAAATTTAGGTTTCTTGTTACGGTCAGGTTTAGAGCTATCGGTATTATTAGAGTCAGGGTTAAGTTTAGAGTTGGGGTTAGGTTAAGGTTTAGGTTTAGGGGTCAAATTAGTCTTATATTTAGGGATTCGGTAAGGACACATTTAGATTTAGGGTTCAGGTTAGGTTTAGGTTATAGATAGGATTAAGGCTAGTGCTAGGATTAGGTTTCTGCCTAGGGTTATCATAAGGATTAAAGTTATTTTAGGGTAATGAACAGGGTTAAAGTTAGGGTTAGGGCTATGGTTATGGTTAGGATTAGGTCTAGGTTTAGGCTTAGGTTTATAGTTAGGTCTAGGGTTATTGTTAAGAATAGCTTTAGGTTTAATGCTAAGGTAGGGCTTGGATTAGGGCAAGGTTTTGTGATAGATTAGAGCTATGGCTAATGTAAGAACTAGTGTAATGATTAAGACTAGTTTTATGGTTAATGTTAGGGCTAGATGTAGTTTCAGGGTTAGTTTTAGGGTTAGGGTGAAGTTTAGAGCTAGGGTTAGTGTTAGTGTCAAGGACAGTGTTCAGGTATGGTAATGGTTATGGTTAACGGCAAATTAGGACTTGGGTGAGATCTAGAGGTAGGCTTAGAGTTTGGGTTAGGTTAAGGGTTATTGTTAAGGCTAGGTCTAGTTTGTCTTTAGGTCTACAGCTATAGTTATGGCTAGATTTTGGTTTAGGTTAGGTCTAGGGCTAGTGTTAGGGTTAGGTTTAGGTGTAAGGTTACCAGTAGGGCTAGTGTTAACATTGAGTTTAGGGTTAGGTTTAGATTTAGAACTAAGATTAGTGTTAGAGTCAGAATAATGGTCAGGGATAGGGTTAGGGTTCGGTTTATGGTTATATATAGAATGAAGGCTAGGGTTAGAACTAGTTATAGAGTTAGGTTTTTGTTAGGCTAAGGATTAGTGCTAAGAATATGGATAACATTACAGTGAGGGTTTGGCTTAGGGTAAGCGATAGGATTTGAGCTAAGTTTAGGACTACGGTTAGAGTTAGGTTTATGGTTAAAGCTCGTGTTAGGACTTGGATTAGGACTAATTTTGTATTAAGTTTAGGGCTAGTGTTATGGTTATGGGTATTGTAAGAAATAGGGTTATGATTAAGGTTAGTTTTATGGTTAAGTTTAGGGCTAGGCCTATTGTTAGGGTTATGTTTAAGGTTAGGGTGATGTTTAGAGCTAGGTTTAAGGTTTGGATTTGATTCAGGGTCATGGTTACGTTTAGGGTTAGGTTTAGGTTTCAAATTAGGGCTAGGGTTAGAGCTGGTGTAGGGTTAGGGTTTGGCCTAGGGTAAGGGTTAGTGTTAGGCATATGGCTCAGTTTTGTTTTAGGGCTAGGGCTAGGGTTAGGGCTACCTTTAGGAAAAGCATTAGGGTTAGAGCTAATTTTAGGGTTAGGCTGAGGACTCAGTTTAGGGTTAGTTTTAGAGATAGGTTAGTGCTAGGGCTAAGGATTATGACTAGGATTAGGGCTTGGGTTAGGGTTATGGTAAAGGATAAAGTTAGTTTTAAAGATAGGTTTTGATCTAGAATTCTGTGCTAGGGCAAGGGTTATGACTAGGGTTAGGGATTGCGTTAGGGTTACAGTAAGGTGTAGGGTTAGAATAGGGATAGGTCTTGTGTGAGAATTATAGTTAATCTTAATTCTAGTGTAAGAGTTAGGGTTAGGAATAGGTCTATATTAGGGCTAGGATTAGGGCTATGTTTAATATTAGGTTTAGGGCTAGAATTATGGTTATGTTTAGGGTTAGGGCTAGGGTTAGGTTTAGTGTAAGGGTTAGGGTTTAAGCTACAGTTAGGGCTAGTGGGAGTGTTAGGTTTAGTGTTAGGTCTAGATTAGAGTTATGGTTATGACTATGGTTAGGGTTGCGGTTGGGGCTATTGTTTTCTTTAGGGTTAGGGCTAGTTTTAGAGTAATGTATTGGATTAGATGTAAGATTAGGTTTAGGGTTAAGTTTAGATTATGGTTAAATTTAGGTTCAGGGGTAGGTGTAGTTTTTATTTTTGGTATGGTTTAGGGTTAAGTTTATGGCAAGGGCTAAAGTTATTATTAGGGTTTGGGTTAGGGTTAGGGCAATGTTAGGTTTAGAGCTAGGGTTAGTACTAGGTTTAAGTTCAGGATTAGGGCTAGGGTTAGGTTTATGTTTACAAATAGGCCTACGATTTTGTTTAGGCTAAGGGTTAGACTTTGAGCTAGGGTTATGTCTAAGGCGAGGGTTTGGGTTAGGGCTACATTTAAGATTATGGTTATTTTTAGGGTAGGTTTACGTCTCAGAATAGTGCTAGGTTTTGTGTTAGGTTTAGGCCCAGGGTTAAGGCTATGTGTAATGTAAGATCTAGGGTTCTGATTAGAGCTAATTTTAGGGTTAGGGTTATGGCTATGTCTAGTGTTAGTTTAAGGTTTTGGGTTAGGTTCAGGTTTAGAGCTAGGTTTAGTGTTAGTGATAAGGTTAGTGTTCAGGTTAGAGTCAGGTTTAGGGTGAAAGCCAGAATTAGGACTAGGTTTAGGTCTAGGGATAGGGTTAGTGTTGCTTTAGGTTAAGGATTACGTTAGGGCTAGTGCTCAGGGATTTTTTAGGTCTAGGTCTAGAATTATGGCTATATTGAGGATTAGGTTTAGGTCCAGTGCTACTGTTAGGCTTAGGTTTAGGTATAAGTTTACTGGTAGAGCTAGTTTTAGTGTCTGGTTTAAGGTTAGGATCAGATTTAGACTGAGGGTTTGTGTTAGGGTCATGATTTGAGTTAGGTTTAGAGCTAGAATGAGGGCTAGGGTTAGGATTAGTAATAGGTTTAGGGTTTGGATTAGGCTATGGATTAGAATTAAGACTAAGTTTATCATTATGGGTATGGTTTGGCTTAGGGTAAGTGATATAGTTAGAGGTAAGGTTAGGGCTAGCATTAAAGTTAGGTTTACATCTAGGTTTAAGACTCAGACTAGGGCTAGTGTTTCTGTTAGGATTAGGGAGTATCAAAGAAATCTGACCAAATTATTTGGGGAGTTAGATCAGTACATGTATATTTCCCTGTTATCTCCAACAGTACTTTTGGATAAAGATGTTTTTGCATGCTTCAGCTTTGGTAAACTTTCACAAGGAAGAAACCAGAGTGCCCACATAGAACTGATTGAGTGTGTGCAGTTTTAAGCAGCGAGCACCATCCCTGTTTGATTTCAAGTTCCATTTCCATTTACCCGTATAGGTCAAAATGAAGGAAATCTTAAAATACAAACTGTTCCTGAGAGCAAACCATTGAAGGGATAGGGCCCAGACCTGGGGAAAATAGTGAGGTTATGTAAAATTCAAATTATGCCAAATATCAAATGAATTTGAAAAAAAAAATCACTCTAACACTGTATCTAACCCACCCCTAAACTAATTCTAGCCTGTTTAGAGTATCTATGATCATAGAAGTCCCAAACTTGGGGAGCCTAAAGGGAGAACTTAACAGATGAATCTTGTGCAGTATCAAATAAATTTGATGAAAATTGGGGGAGGTGTTTTAGTACATTCATATTTTCCCTTTTTTTTTCTTAACATGCTCATGGATCAATTGTTTTTCATGCTTCAGCTTAAGTTACTTTCACAAAGAATAACCAAAGAGTGCCCACACAGGGCTGATTGAGTGTGTGAAGTTTCATGCAGCTAGCAGCAACACTGTTTTATTTCCAGCTCCATTGCATTCACACCTATAGTCCCTAATTAAGTGAAACCTAAAAATTCAAACTCTTCCTGACATTGAAGCACTGAAACTTGAAGGCCCAGACTTGGGGAGCCTACTAAGGCTAGGTCAAGGATGAATCCTGTACAGTATCAAATTAATCCAACCAAAAGTATTTGAAGCTCTTTCATTACATGGGTATTCTGCTTGCTCCTAATGCACCCAGAGATAAAGCTGTTACTTTCTACTTCATCTTATGACTACTTCCATGCCAAACACCAGATTATGCTCACTGAAAATTGATGGAGTGTGATTATTCAAGCATCTACCCAAAACCCTGTTTGATTTCCAGCTTTACTTCATTCACCCCTACATGGAAATAAAGAAGAGAAACATGAAAATTGAACCTGTTCCTGAAAGCAAACCCTTTATGTATGAGGCCCAGACATTTTGAGTTTAGTCAAAATAAAAAAAAAAATGAATCCTACACAGTATTATAGAAATTTGAAAAAAAAAAACAAAAGTAACTCTTATCTTAACAATAGGTCTAATCCTGATCCTAACACTAACCCTAACACTAACTTTAACCTGTTTAGAGTCCCTTTAATCCCAGAAGTCCCACACTTGGGGAGCCAAGTTGGGTAAGTGAACAGATGAATCCTTCACAATATCAAAGAAATCTGACCAAATAATTGGGGAGGTAGTTCAGTACATGCATATTTCTCCAATTTCTCCTAAAGTGCTCTCACATAAAGTTGCTTTGCATGTTTCAGCTTAGGGCTACTTTTACAAGGAATAATCCAGAGAATGCCCATAGAAAACTGATTGAGTGTGTGAGGTTTGAAGTAGCTAGCACCAAACCTGTAGGATTTCCAGCTCCATTTCCATTTACATGCATAGGTCAAAATGAAATGAAAACTTAAAATACAAACTGTTCAGGAGAGCAAACCCTTGATGTAAGAGGTCCAAACCTAAAGAATATAGAAGGATCATTCAAAGTTGAATCCTGCCCAGTATCAAATAAATTTGAACAAAACTAAATCTAACAAAATATTAGCTGTAAATCTAGCCCTAAACTAATAAACAATAGAAACAAACCTGTTTAGAAAACCATTGATCAGAGTATTCCCCAAATAAAGGAGTCCAGTAGAGCAAGCTAAGAGATGAATCCTGTGCAGTATCAAAGAAATCTGACCAAATAATTGGGGGAGGTATTTCAGTACGTGCATATTTCCCTGTTTTCTCCTAATGTGCTCTTGGATAAATTATTTTTTTCATGCTTTAGTTTAAAATAAACCTAACCGCAACCCTATCCCTAACCCTAACTCTGACACTAACCCTAATCCTAGCACTTACTTTAACCCTAACACTAACCCTAACCCTAAGCCTAAACCTAAAGCTAACCCTAAAACTCACCCTAACACTAACTCTACCCCTAACACTAATACAAACCCTAAACCAAACTCTAATCCTAAGCGAAACACTAATCCTTAACCAAAACCTAACTCTTACCATAAAACTAACCAAATGCTAACTGAAAATTTACATGTAACCCTAACAATAAACCTAGCCCTAACCCTAACAAGAACCCTGACCTGAACCCTAACTCTAACCTTAACTAAAACCCACACCCTAACCCTAATCCTAACACAAACCCTAACCCTAAACTTAACACAAACCCTAAACCAAACCACAACCCTAACCCTAACTCTTACCTAACCGTAAACCTAACCCATACCCTAACACTAATCCTAAACTTAACACTAAACCTAACACAAACCCTAACCCTAACATGAACCCTAACACTAACTGTAACACTATCCCTAACCCTAACTCTGATCAGAAACATAACATTAACCGTATATTAAAGATAATCAAAACACTAACACTAACCCTAACCCTAAGTCTAAACCTAACACTAACCCTAACCCTAAACATAACCCTAAACCTGACGCTAACCCTAATCGTAACCCTACAACGAACCTTAACCCTAATATGAACCTAACCCTAACAATAACCCTAATTGTAACCCTAACTCTATCACTAACACTATTCCTAATCTTAGCACTAAAACTAAACCTAACCATAACCCTAACACTAACCCTAACCAACCCTAAACATAATGTTAACCCTAACAGTAACCCTAATCTAACCCTATCCATATCACTAACCCTAATCCTAACACTAAAACTAACACTAATCCTAACCACAACCTAAAACCTTACCCTAATCCTAACCGTAACCATAAACCTAACCCTAACACAAACCCTAAAACTAACCCTAGCACTAACCATAACACTAACCCCAATATTAACACTAAAGCAATCTCCAACCCTAACCCTAACCTTAACTGTAAGCCTGGCCCTAACACTAACCCTAAACCTAACTCTAACTTTAAGTCTAACATTAACCCTAACCCTAACAGTAACCCTAACCCTAACCCTAATATTAACACTAACTCTAACACTAACCCTAAACTTAACCCTAACCCTAACACTAACTATAACCATAACCCTTAAACAAACCCTAAACCTAACTGTAACCCTAAGCGAAACACTAATCCTAACCCTAAACCTAACCCTAGCTGTAACACTAACTGTAACCATAAGCAAAAATTTACACCTAACCCTAATTTTATACCTAGCCTAACCCTAACATGAACCCTAACCATAAACCTAACAGTAACCCTAACACAAACGAACACCCTAACCCTAAACCTAACGCAAACACTAATCCTATTTCTAACCCTAACACAAACCCTAAACCAAATCACAACCCTAACCCGAACCTTACCCTAAACCTAACCCTTACCTAACTCTAACCCTAACTATAAAACTAACTCTAACACTAAACCTAACCCTAACCTTAACACTAATCCTAAACCTAACCGTAACCCTCACCCTAACTGTAACACTATCATTAACCCTAACCCTAAACATCTCTAAAACATGATTAGCACATTCACTGGCGGGAACAAGTTGTGTAGGGGTGATTGGTCAGTACAAAAGGGGTATTCATTTGAACTGATTGGTTTAAGCCAAGAGGGGTGTATGTGCTGAACTACAAGATTTCCCAACTTGTTATTAACCAAATAAACTCCTGGAAGTGTTATCTGACATATCAGGTATTTCCCTGTCTCATGCAGATTGGTGGCTACTAGGAGGCTGCTATGGATCCCCACCTAGCCTGACTGAGTCAGGGACACCTGGTGCAGCAGATCTCTCCTGTTATTTGTAGATAAACAACTTAGCAGGGTGGGAATGTGTCAAGGAGTGCTTTGTGGGTTTTTCCAAGGACAAAGGCCATGTCCCTTCCTTGGACATGCTTTGCTCTGAGATAGAGGCTGGTTTTTCTAACCATGGCCCTTACCCTAACCCTAGCCTAACCTAAAACTTAGACCTGACATTAGCCCTATCCCTATCTTTAATCCCAGTTCTAAGCCTAGACTTAATCCTAACCCTAATTTTAACCCTAGCCCTTACCCTAAATTTATCAGTTACCCTAGCACCAAACATAGCTGTAACATCATACCTTACACAAACCCTAATGCTAACCCTAACCCTAGCCCAAAACCTAGGCCTAAATCTCACCAACCCTACCCCAAACCATATCTCTATTACTAGTCCTAATCCTAGCCCTCATTCTAGCTCTAACCCTAACTGTAACCATGTCCCTATTCTGAACATAACACTAACCCTAGGTCTAAACCTGACACTAACCCTAAAGCAAACACTACCCCTACCTCTACTGGTAGACCTATACCTAAATCTAACAGTAACACTAGCACTAGACCAAACCTAACCCTAAATAGAGTCATAAATCTAGACTTAGCCCTAAATAAATACCTAGCACTAGTCCTAATAATAACTGTTAACCTAACGTAAAGACTAACGCTATCCCTAGACCAAACGCTAGCCATAAATCTGGCCCTCACCCTAAGCCTAACCCTAACGCAACACTGACAGTTACCCCAAATCAAACCCTGGATCTAAATCTTATCCTAACCCCAAACCTAACTAGGACACTGGACTTATCCATAACCCTAACCCTAAAACTAGCCATAACCATAACCTTAGCTCTTACATTACCCATAGCCCTAATGATAGCCATAAACCTCACACAAAACTTTGCCCTTATCTTAGCCGTAAACCTAACGTAAAAACTAACTCTATTGTAACCCTAACCATGAGCCTAGACCTAACCCTAAACCTAACCCTCACCCTAACCCTAATTCTAACTCAAACTCTAACTTTAATCTAAACATTACCCTATCACTAAACCTAACATTAGACCTCACTCTAAACCTAACCCTCACACTAGCCCTGATCCTAGCTCAAATGCTAACACTTACCCCAAAACTAACCCTGACTCTAACCCTAGGCCTAAACCTAACCCTATCACTAATTCTAACCTTAACCCTAGCTGTAACCTTACTTCTAACCCTATTCATTACCCTAAAGAAAAGTCTAACCCAAATGCTAATCCTAGGCCTAATGCTAACACTATTGTTAACACTAACCCTATTCCTTACTCTAAACCTAACCAGAACCCTTAACCTAACCCTATCAATTATCCTAGCCCACACCCTAACCCTATCCCTAAAGCTAATTCAAGCCTTAACCCTAAATATTAACCTAAGCCAAACCCTACTCAAACCCTGACCCTAATATTACACTTAGCTTTAAACCTGACCCTTAACCTAAACTTAACCCTTACACTAGACCTAGCCATAATCTAACCCTAAAATTAACCATAACCATAAACTCAGACCTGGCATTAGCACCATTCCTAATCCTAGCCCTAACCCTAACACAAACACTAGTCCTCATCTTAGGCAGATACCTAGCCTTAATCCTAACCCAAACCCTAACTCTTGTCCTATCTCTAATTTTAACCTTCAACCTAGACCTGAACTTAGGTATAACCCAATCATTGCCCCTAACCCTATCACTAAACCTAACCCCAACACTATCCATATCTCTAGCCCTAACCATAGGCATAACCCTAACACTAACCCTAGCCCTAATCCTAACACTAATTTAGCCCTAACCATACCTCTACACCTAACCTTGGCCTAAGACTAACTCTAACTCTAACCCAGCACCATTTCTAGTTCTAACCTATCCATTGCAATAAACATAACACAAGCCCTAACCTTAGCCCTAACCCTAGCCCTAGACCCTACTCTAGATCTAACCATAACTCTACATTTGACACTAACCCTAAGCCTAATCCTAAACCTACAACTAGACCTAACACAATTGCTAATCCTAAAACCAGCCGTAAACTTAGCCTTATCCCTTAAACAAAACCGAGACATTGTACTAACCCTAAATGTTAACCTAAACCAAACCTTAACCCTAAACCTAGTCATAATATTCCAGCTCTAATTCAGGTCCTTGTCCTAAAATTAACCCTGACCCTGACTTATATTCTAACACTAACGTTAGTTCTAAATATCACACTAATCCTAAAGAGAGCGCTAACACTAGATCTAGACCAAATAGTAACTCTAATCATAACCTTAGTTCTTATATTAGCCATAGCCCTAACCCGAGCCCTAAAGCTAACAGAAAAACTAGCCCTAATCTGAGCCCTAACATGAGAAGTAAACCTAAACTAAACCTAAACCTAGCCTTAGCCCTAAACCTAACCCTAAACCTATCCCTATCCCTAGCTCTAACACTATCACTTACCCTAAGCCAAACCCTATCCATAATGCTAACCTTAGTCCTAATCCTAATCCATAGCCTAATCCAAACCCTAATCCTATTACTAGTCCTAACTCTAGCCCTAAATCTAGCTCTAACCCTAACTCAAATCCTTACCCTAACACAAACCCTTGGTCTAAATCTGACCTCACCCTAAACCAAACTCTAAAACTAGCCCTACCAGTAAACATATACCTAAACCTAACCCTAACTCTAGCCCTAGACCTAAGACTAATCCTTAATATAGCCATAACTCTAGACCTAGACTTCAAAAAGCCCCTGAGCCTTTGCCCTAACATAATCCTTAACCTAAAGCAAACACTAACCCTATCCCTAGACCTAACTCTAGTCCTAATTCTGGCTTTCACCTTAAAACTAACTTGAACATGAACACTGACCCTAACACTAACATTAAACCTAGCTCTAAACCTGAATCTAACTGAAAACCTTAACCTAACACTAGACATAGCCATAACTCTAACCCTAAAACTAGCTCTAATCAGAACCCTAGATCTGTCATTACACATAGCCTTAACCCTGGGCCTAAACCTAACACAAAACCTAGCCCTAATCTGAGGCCTAACCTACCATAAGCATAACCATGATCCTAAATGTAGCCCTAACCCTAACCCTCGCCTTACACATAACCTAGCTCAAAGCCTAACCCTTACCCTAAACATAACCCAAGCCCTATTCCTAAACAAAAACCTAATCTTAGCCCTAATCCTATCCTTTAAACTAGTACTCACACTAGTTCTAACACTAAAATTACCCTAACCCTAACCCTAATGATAACCCTAGCCCTAAACCTAACCCTATCCCTAACCCTAATCATAAATCTAACCCTCAACCTAACCCTAAACCTAAATATTGCCATAACCTTAACCCTAAACCTTACCATAATTCAAAACTAAACCTATCTCTAAACCTATATTTAACCATAACCTAAACTTAACCCTAAACGTAATCTAACATCTAATCCAATACATTACTCTAAAACTAACCCTAACTTTAATGAAGACCCTAGCCCTAAATCCAACCCTAACAATAAACATAATCGTAACCCTAACCCAGACCTAACACTAAAACTAACACTTCCATTAGCCCTAACCATAGCTTAATCCCTAACCCTTACCCTAACCCTAACACTAGCCCAATCCGTAACCATAACCCTAACTCTAGCCCTAGCCCTAACACTAAACCTAGCCCTTATCCTAGTCCTAATTAAGCCCTATTCCTAACGCTAACCCAAACCCTAGAATTAAGTCTAACTATAATTCTCAGACAATACCTATCCCTACTTCTAACCCTATACTTACTGTAACCCTAACCCAAGCTCTAATCCTAGTTGTAACCCTTGCACTATTCTTAGCCCTAAGCCTAACTCTAGATCAAAACCTATCTCTAAAACAAACCCTAAACCGATGCCTCAGCCTAACCCTGAAACTAATTCTAACCCTAATGCTAACTCTAAAATAGCCCTAACCCTAGCCCAAGTCCTAAAACAAAATGGAGCCATACCCCTAACACTAACCCTGACCCTAGAACAAACCCTAACACTACACCAGCCCTAACCCTAGCCCTAATTTGACACCTAATCTTAACCCTATACATAACCATGACCCTGACTCATATCCAAACACTAAACCTAGCTGTAAAGATCATCCTAACATTAAACCTAAACCTAACACTAGACCTAGCCCTAAACCTAACCCTAAAACTAACCCTAATAGTAACCCTAATTCTTGCAATAGCTGTAACCATAACACTATCCCTAACCCTAATACAAAACTAGCCCTAATCCAAGGCTTAACACAAGCTTTAACCCTAAACCTAACCCTAACTCTAGTCCTAACCTTACCTTTAACTCTATTTCTTACCCTAAGCCAAACCTCACCCTAATGCTCACCGTAATCTTAGCACTAATCTATAGCCTTACCTAAGCCTAACTCTATAACTAGTCCTAACCCTAGCCTTCATTTTAGCTCTAACAATATCTCAAACGCTAACCCTAACCCTGGCACTTATTCTGATCCTAACACTAAAACTAGGTCTAAACCTAACACCAACCCTAACCCAAAATTTACCATACTCCTATCCCTAGACCTAACTCTGAACTTAACTCTCAGCCTAGCCGTAATCATACCTCAGAACCAAACCCTTACACTAAACAAAATCCTAAACCTAATCCTAGTTCTGACAGTCACCTTAACACTAACACAAACCTAACCCTAACCATAACCCTAGCCCTAACCTTAATTCTAACTATATCCATTACCATAAAAAATAACCCTTAGCATAATGCTACCCCTAGGCTTAACCCTAAACCTATCGCTTTCCCCAAAACTAGCAATTTCCCTAAAGCTACTCTGAACCCTATACCTAACCCAATCATTATGGTAATTATAACCCTAATGCTAATTTGAGCCCTACCATAACCTCAAACCTAAACCAAACCCTAAAACTGAGTGTGACCCTAATACTTCCCCTAGCTATAAACCTGACTCTTACCCTACCTAACCCTTATACTATACCTAGCCATAAACCTAACTCTAATACTATTCCTAAACTTAACCATAGACCTGATATTAATCCTAGCCTTAATCCTGTCCCTAACCCTAACACAAACCCTAACCTTTATCTAGCCCTGAACATAGAATTAATTGTATCCCTAAACTACACCCTAGGCCTAAACGTAACACTAACTCTAGCCTCAATATTAGCCCTTATTTAGCCCTATCTCTAATCCTAACCCTAACTCTAGCCCAAAGACTAACTCTAATTCTCACCCTAAACCTAAACCTAGTTCTAAATCTATCCCTTATTAGAACTCTAATACTAGCCCTAATCCTTGGTGTAACACTAGCCCTATTCATAGCCCTGGTCATAATATTAGATTTAACCCTAACTCTAAATCTAACCTGAACCCGATGCCTAAACCTAAACCTAACACTAGCACTAATGCTAAATCTAATCCTAAAACTAGCTCTAATCCTAGCTCTAGCCCTAAAACAAACCGAGTCATAGCCATAACCCTAACCCTTAACCTAAACCAAACTCTAACCCTACATCTAGCCCTAACCATATTTTAATTCTAGTCCTAACCCTAACACGAAAAATAACCCTGACCATAACAGTAACCCTGGCTCTAAACATCATCATCACCGTAAACTTCAACCTAACACTACACCTAGCCCTAACCCTAACCCTATAACTAGTGCTAATCATAACCCTACTTCATAGATTAGACATAGCCTTAAAACTAGCCCTAACCTAACCCAAAACCTAGCCTTAATCTGGGTCCTAAACCTAGCTTTAACCCTAAACTTAAACCTAACCCTAACCCAAAACTAGTCTTAATCCTATACATAACCCTAGCTCTAAACTTAGGTCTAAATCTATCCATTACCCTATCATTAACCCTAATCTTTAGCTAACCCTAGGCCTAACCTTAACCCTATCCATTACACTAAACCAAACCTAAACCCTAAAACTAACCCTGTCATTACCTTAAATTGAAACCCTAACATAACCCAAACCCTAAACCTGACCCTGACCCTAAATATAACCCTTGATATAAACCTGAATCTTACCCTAAACCTAATCCTTATACTGGACCAAGCCATAAACCTAACACTAAATCTAGCCCTAACTATAAGCCTAGAACTGACATAAGCCCTAGCCCTAATAATATCCCTAATGCTAACACAAACCCTAAACATTATCCTATCGATAAACTTAGCCTTAATCATAACCCTAACACTAACTCTGCCCTAAACCTAATACTAACCCTTGCCCTAGCCCTACACCTAGCCAAAATCACATCCCTTACCCTAAACGTAACCGTAATCCTAACCCTAACCCTTGTTGTCACAATTGCCCTATACTTACATTTAGCTTTAACACTAGATTGAAAACTAACTTTAAATCTAACCCTAAATCAATGCCTAAGCCTAAAACTAACCCAAACACTGATACTAATTCTAAAACTAGCTCTAACCCTAGCCGTAACTATAACCTTAGCCGTAATTTAGCCCTATCCCTAACCCTAAACTTTATCCTAGCCCTATGAATAACTCTAACTCTTACAATGGCCCTATCACTCATTCTAATCCTCTCCCTTCCCATAAAACTAACCCTATGCCAAATCCTAGTCCTAACCCTTGCCCTATCCTTAGCCCTAGCACTAACCTTAGATAAAAACTTAACTCTTAATTTAACCCTAAACCGAAGCCTAAGCCTAATTCTAAGACTAGCCCTAACCCTAACACTAATCCTAAAATTTGCCCTAACCCTAACCCTAGCCCTAAAACTAAACTGATCCAAAGCTCTAACCCTAACCCTTAACCTAGACCAAACACTAACCCTACACCAAGCCCTAACCCCTGCCTTAATTCGAGTTTTAAGCCAAACCCTAAAGCTAACCCTGACCCTTACTCTGACTATACACTAACCCGTGGTCTAAACATCACCCTAATTCTAACCATAAACCTAACACTAAACCTAGCCCTAAAACACTAAAGTTAGCCATAATCATGACCCTAGTACTTACATTAGCCATAACCCTAACCCTAGCACTAACTTAACCCAAACCTAGCCCTAATCATAACCATGACCCTAGCCCTGAACTGATTTCTAACTCTATCCATTACCATAACCATAACCATAACCATAACCATAACCTAATGCTAATTTAAGCCCTAAATTTAAACCTTAACCTATCCCAAACCCTAACTCAGAACTTGACTCTAATAATACCCCTAGCTCTAAACCTGACACTAACCATAAACCTAACCCTTCAAATTGTCGTACCCATAATCCTAACCCTAAAACTATCTTTAAACATAATTCTGGACCTGAAATTAGCCCTAGCACTAATGGTAGCCCTAACCCTAAAAAAAAGTACCCTATCCCTCATCCTAGCCGTAAAGCTAGCCTTTATCATAATGCTAACAATAATCATAGTCCTAAACCTAATTATAATCTTCACTCTACCTCTAAACATAGCTAAAAAGCCATCCCTTACCCCCAATTTGGCCTAATTCTATACCTAAACTCTAAACCCTAACACTAGGCTTAAACTAAACACTAAACCTAGCCTTAATCCTAGCCATAATTGAGCTCTATCTCTAACCGTAACCCTAACCCTAGCCCTAAGACTAACTCTCACGCTAGCCCTATCCCTAGTTCTAACCCTATCCTTTACCATAACCCTAAACCTAGCCATAACACTTGCCCTATCCTTAGTTCTGTCCCTATCTCGAGATCTAACCCTATATACAAATTTAACCCTAACCCAATCACTAAGCCTAAGCCTAACACTAACACTAGCCCTAATCTAACCCTAGGGCTAAAACAAAACCAAGTTTTAGCCTTAACCCTAAACCATAACTTAAACCAAACCCTAACACTACAACTAGACCTAACCATAGCCCTAATTCGAGTCCTAACCCTAACCTTAACACCAACCCTGACCTTGACTCATATCCTAACACTCACCCTAGCTCTAAATACCACCCTCACCTTAAACTAAACCCTAAAAGTAACCCTAGCCCTAATTCAAGTCCTAACACTAACCCTAACACTCCACCTGACCCTGACTCCTATCCTAATATAAAACCTAGCTGCACATATCACCCTAACTTTAAACCTAACCCTAACCCTAAATCTAACACATATCCTAACACTAAAACTAACACTAATGATAACCCTAGTTCTCACATTAACCATTGCCTTTAACCTAGCCCTAACCATAACACAGAACCTAATTCTAACCCTTGCCCTAAACCTAGGCCTAACCCAAAGCCTAATGCTAATCATAGCCTTTATTTAATCCTATCCTAACCCTAAACCTAGCCATAAGACTAACTCTAACTCTTGCCCTAGCCCTAGTCTTAGTTCTACCTTTAGCCTTAATCCTAACCATAGATCTAAGCCTAAGTCTAAATCTAAACCTAACTCTAAATTTAACTTTAACAATAAGCCTAAAACAAACCCTAACACTACCCATATCCATAATGCTAATCGTAAAACTGGCCCTATCCATAGCACTAGCCATAAACCAAAACCAAGCCATAGCCCTAATCCTAACCCTTAACCTAAATCAAATGATAACCCTACAAATAGCCCTAAAACTAAGTCTAAAACTAACCCTGACTCTGACACTGACCGAAACACTAATCTTAGCTCTAAAAATCACCGTTACATTAATAACATTAATAACACTACATCTAGACTTAACCTAATCCTAAAACTAGCCTTAATCAAAACCCTAGTTCATACATTAGTCATTGTCCTATCCATAGCCGTAACCCTAACACAAATTCTACCCCTAACCTGAGCCCTAACCCTAGGTTTAATCCTAATACTGGCCCTAACTCTAACCCTAACACTAGCCCTATCCCTAACTGTAACCCTATTACTTACACTAAGCCAAACCCTAACCCAAAGGCTAATCTGAGTTCTAACCCTAATCCTTAGCCTAACTTAAACTCTAACTATATTACTAGTCTTAACCCTAGCCCTCATTCTACCTCTAAACCTAACCCTGACCCTCATCTGACCCTAAGAGTAACCCTAGGTCTAAACCTGACCCTAACCCTAAACCAAATCCTAACACTATCCCTACTGGTAAACCTATACATATACCTAAGCCTAACACAAGACCTAGACCCAAAGCTAACGCTAAATATAGGTATAACTCTAGCCCTAGACTTAAACAAAAACCTATCACTAGCCCTACAATAATTCTTTTTTTTTTCTTTTTTTATTGGTTGTTCAGAACATTACAAAGGTCTTGACATATCATATTTCATACATTTGATTCAAGTGGGTTTTGAACTCCCAATTTTACCCCAAATACAGATTGCAGAATCACCTCGGTTACACATCAATATTTTTACATAATGCCCTATTAGTAACTGTTGTATTCTGCTACCTTTCCTATCCTTTACTATCTCCCCTCCCCTCCCCTCCAATCTTCTCTCTCTACCCCATCTACTGTAATTCATTTCTCTCCTTGTTTATTTTC
This sequence comes from Marmota flaviventris, assembly GCF_047511675.1. Lineage (NCBI taxonomy): Eukaryota > Metazoa > Chordata > Mammalia > Rodentia > Sciuridae > Marmota > Marmota flaviventris. The sequence continues at coordinate 113,055,183 of NC_092508.1, forward strand.
CCATTCCACTCACAACCTCTTATATGTAATTTTGTATAACCATGCGGGTCTCCCTCCATTACCATGCAATTTCCCTTTTCTCTCCCTTTCCCTCCCACCTCATGTATCTGTTTAATGTTAATCTTTTCTTCCTGCTCTTCCTCCCTGCTTAGTTCTTAGTTGCTCTCATTATATCAAAGAAGACATTTGGTATTTGTTTTTTAGGGATTGGCTAGCTTCACTAAGCATAATCTGCTCTAGAGCCATCCATTTCCCTGCAAATTCCATGATTTTGTCATTTTTTTCCATACTGCTTTCCAAATTCTACAATAATTATTTTGTTTTTATTGGTTGTTCAAAACATTATAAAGCTCTTGACATATCATATTTCATACATTTGATTCAAGTGGGTTTTGAACTCCCAATTTTACCCCAAATACAGATTGCAGAATCACCTCGGTTACACATCCATATTTTTACATAATGCCCTATTAGTAACTGTTGTATTCTGCTACCTTTCCTATCCTCTACTATCCCCCCTCCCTCCCCTCCCATCTTCTCTCTCTACCCCATCCACTGTAATTCATTTCTCTCCTTGTTTATTTTCCCATTCCCCTCACAACCTCTTATATGTAATTTTGTATAACAATGAGGGTCTCCCTCCATTACCATGCAATTTCCCTTTACTCTCCCTTTCCATCCCACCTCATGTATCTGTTTAATGTTAATCTTTTCTTCCTGCTCTTCCTCCCTACTCTGTTCTTAGTTGCTCTCATTATATCAAAGAATACATTTGGTATTTGTTTTTTAGGGATTGGCTAGCTTCACTAAGCATAATCTGCTCTAGTGCCATCCATTTCCCTGCAAATTCTATGATTTCGTCATTTTTTAGTGCTGCATAATACTCCATGGTGTATAAATGCCACATTTTTTTATCCATTCATCTATTGAAGGGCATATGGGTTGGTTCCACAGTCTAGTAATTGTGAATTGAGGCTGCTATGAACATCGATGTAGCAGTATCCCTGTAGTATGCTCTTTTAAGGTCTTCAGGGAATAGTCCGAGAAGGGCAATAGCTGGGTCAAATGGTGGTTCAATTCCCAGCTTTCCCAGGAATCTCCATAATGCTTTCCAGATTGGCCGCACCAGTTTGCAGTCCCACCAGCAATCTACAAGTGTTCCCTTTCCCCCACATCCTCTCCAGCACTTGTTGTTGTTTGACTTCAGAATGGCTGCCAATCTTACTGGAGTGAGATGGTATCTTAGGGTGGTTTTGATTTGCATTTCTCTGACTGCTAGAGATGGTGAGCATTTTTTCATGTACTTGTTGATTGATTGTATGTCCTCCTCTGAGAAGTGTCTGTTCAGGTCTTTGGCCCATTTGTTGATTGGGTTATTTGTTTTCTTATTGTTTAATTTTTTGAGTTCTTTGTATACTCTGGATGTTAGGGCTGTATCTGAAGTGTGAGTTGTAAAAATTTGTTGCCATGATGTAGGCTCCCTATTTACCTCTTTTATTGTTTCTCTTGCTGAGAGAAAACTTTTCAGTTTAAGTAAGTCCCATTTGTTGATTCTTGTTATAAACTTTTGTGCTATGGGTGTCCTATTAAGGAATTTGGAGCCCGACCCTACAATATGTAGATCGGAGCCAACTTTTTCTTCTATCAGACGCAGAGTCTCCGATTTGATATCTAGTTCCTTGATCCACTTTGAGTTAACTTTTGTGCATGGCGAGAGGAGGGGATTCAGTTTCATTTTGTTGCATATGGATTTCCAGTTTTCCCAGCACCATTTGTTGAAGATGCTATCCTCCCTCCATTGCATGCTTTTAGCCCCTTTATCAAATATAAGATAGTTGTAGCTTTGTGGATTTGTCTCTGTGTCCTCTATTCTGTACCATTGGTCCACCCTCCTGTTTTGGTACCAGTACCATGCTGTTTTTGTTACTTTTGCTCTGTAATATAGTTTTAAGTCTGGTATCGCTATACCGCCTGATTTGCACTTCCTGCTTAGAATTGCTTTTGCTATTCTGGGTCTTTTATTTTTCCATATGAATTTCGTGATTGCTTTATCCATTTCTACAAGAAATGCCATTGGGATTTTGATTGGCATTGCATTAAACTTATAGAGAACTTTTGGTAATATCGCCATTTTGATGATGTTAGTTCTGCCTATCCATGAACAGGGTATATTTTTCCATCTTCTAAGATCTTCTTCTACTTCTCTTTTTAGGGTTTTGTAGTTTTCATTGTGTAAATCTTTCACCTCTTTAGTTAGGTTGATTCCCAAGTATTTTATTTTTTTTTTTTTTGAGGATATTGTGAATGGAGTGTTATTCCTCATTTCCGTTTCAGAAGTTTTGTCGCTGATATACAGAAATGCCTTTGATTGATGCATGTTGATTTTATATCCTGCCACTTTGCTGAATTCATTTATTAGTTCTAGTAGTTTTTTTGTAGACCCTTTTGGGTCTCCTAGGTATAGAATCATATCACCTGCAAATAGTGATAATTTAAGTTCTTCCTTTCCTATTTTTATGCCTTTAATTTCTTTCGTCTGTCTAATTGCTCTGGCCAGTGTTACGAGAACTATATTGAATAGAAGTGTTGATAGAGGGCATCCCTGTCTTGTTCCAGATTTTAGGGGGAATGCCTTCAATTTTTCTCCATTGAGAATGATGCTAGCCTGAGGCTTAGCATAGATAGCTTTTACAATGTCGAGGTAAGTTCCTGTTATCCCTAGTTTTTCTAATGTTTTGAACATAAAGTGATGCTGTACTTTGTCGAATGCTTTTTCTGCATCTATTGAGATGATCATATGGTTCTTATTTTTAAGTCTATTGATGTGGTGAATAACATTTATTGATTTTCGTATATTGAACCATCCTTGCATCCCAGGGATGAATCCTACTTGATCATGGTGCACAATTTTTTTGATGTGCTTTTGTATCCGATTCGCCAGAATTTTATTGAGGATTTTTGCATCTAGGTTCATCAGAGATATTGGTCTGTAGTTTTCTTTCTTTGAGGTGTCTTTGTCTGGTTTCGGAATCAGGGTGATGTTGGCCTCATAGAATGAATTTGGCAGAGCTCCTTCTTTTTCTATTTCCTGAAATAACTTGAAAAGTATTGGTATTAATTCTTCCTTAAAGGTTTTGTAAAACTCCGCTCTATACCCATCCAGTCCTGGGCTTTTCTTGGTTGGAAGTCTTTTGATTGCTTCTTCTATTTCATCTATTGTTATTGGTCTGTTTAAGTTGTGAGTATCCTCCTGACTCAGTCTGGGCAAATCTTATGACTTAAGGAATTTATCGATGTCTTCACTATCTTCTATTTTATTGGAATATAGGTTTTCAAAATAATTTCTAATTGTCTTCTGTATTTCTGTAGCGTCTGTTGTGATATTGCCTTTTTCATCCCGTATGTTAGTAATTTGAGTTCTCTCTCTTCTTCTCTTCGTTAGCATGGCTAAGGGTCTGTCGATCTTATCTATTTTTTCAAAGAACCAACTTTTAGTTTTGTTAATTTTTTCAATAGTTTCTTTTGTTTCAATTTCGTTGATTTCCGCTCTGATTTTAATTATTTCTTGCCTTCTGCTACATTTGCTGTTGTTTTGCTCTTCCTTTTCTAGGGCTTTGAGATGAAGTGTGAGCTCATTTATTTGTTGGTTTTTCCTTTTTTTTGAGGAATGACCTCCAAGCGATGAATTTCACTCTTAAAACTGCTTTCATTTTGTCCCATAGATTCAGATATGTTGTGTCTGTATTTTCATTTATCACTAAGAATTTTTTGATTTCCTCCTTTATGTCTTCTGTAACCCATTGATCATTCAGTAACATATTGTTCATTTTCCATGTGATGTAGGATTTTTCCTTCCTTCTTTTATCATTGATTTCCAGTTTCATTCCATTATGGTCAGATAAAATGCATGGTATTATCTCCACCCCTGTATATTTACTGAGGGTTGCCCTATGGCATAATATATGGTCTATTTTTGAGAAGAATTCATGTGCTGCTGAGAAAAAAGTATATCCACTTGATGATGGTTGATATATTCTATATATGTCAGTTAAGTCTAGGTTGTTGATTGTGATATTGAGTTCTATAGTTTCTTTATTCAGCTTTTGTTTGGTGGATCTGTCCAATTGTGAGAGAGGTGTGTTGAAGTCACCCATAATTATTGTGTTGTGGTCTATTTGATTCTTGAACTTGAGGAGGAGAATTTGTTTTATGAATATCGCAGCACCATTATTTGGTGCATAAATATTGATAATTGTTATGTCTTGTTGGTGAATGGTTCCTTTTAACAGTATATAATGTCCTTCCTTATCCCTTTTGATTAATTTAGTCTTGAAGTCAATTTTATTCGATATGAGGATGGCCACCCCTGCTTGCTTACGAGGACCGTGTGCGTGGTATATTTTTTCCGAACCTTTCACCTTCAGCCTGTGTATGTCTTTTCCAATCAGATGTGTCTCCTGAAGGCAGCATATTGTTGGATTTGTTTTTTTAATCCATGTTACCAGCCTATGTTGCATTATTGGAGAGTTTAAGCCATTAACGTTTAGAGTTACTATTGATATATGGTTTGTACTTCCAGCCATGTTTGATTATTTATCTTCTTTTTTTTTTTTAATTTAGTTTGTTTCTCCATGGTTAGCTTTCCCCCCACCCTCTGTCTTTATAGAGGCACTTGCCACTGATGGTTTAGGTTATTGATTTTCATTTATTCCTCGTATAGTGTTTTGCTCAAGATGCTTTGCAATGCTGGTTTTCTGGCTGCAAATTCTTTTAGCTTTTGTTTATCATGAAAGATTTTTATTTCGTTGTTGTACCTGAAGCTTAATTTTGCTGGATACAGAATTCTTGGTTGGCATCCATTGTCTTTCAGTGTTTGAAATACGTTGTTCCAGGATCTTCTCGCTTTCAGCGTCTGCGATGAAAAATCCGTTGTTAACCTTTTTGGTTTACCCCTGAATGTAATCTGCCTCCTTTCTCTTGCAGCTTTTAATATTTTCTCTTTGTTCTGTATATTGGATATCTTCATAACAATGTGTCTTGGCGTTGGTCTACTGTGATTTTGTGTGCTCGGTGTCCTGTATGCATCTACAATTTGTATATCCGTTTCCTTTTTTTTATTTCTGGAAAGTTTTCTGTAATTATTTCATTCAGCAGGTTACTCATTCCCTTGGTTTGAATCTCTGTACCTTCTTCTATCCCGATGACTCGTAGGTTTGGTTTTTTTATGTTATCCCATATCTCTTGGATGTTTTTCTCGTGGTGTTTAACCAGCCTTTCTGAGTTGGCTAGGCTCTTTTCAAGATGATATATTTTGTCTTCATTATCTGATGTTCTGGCTTCTACTTGCTCCACTCTGTTAGTGATACTCTCAATTGAGTTTTTAATTTGGTTTATCATTTCCTTCATTTCTAGAATTATTGTTTGGTTTTGTTTTTATAATCTCTATCTCCTGATAAAGATGTTTAACTTCTTCTTTTATCTGTTTATGTAATTAATTTTCAAAGTGTTCTTTCACTGTTTGGATTTGCTGTCTCATATCTTCTTTAAGGTTCCATTCCATCTGTCTAAGGTATTCCTTGAGTTCTTTATATGACCATTTTTCTGCTGACTCTAGGTCCTCCTGAATATTTAGGCTGTCCTTCATTGTTTGTACTCCTTTTCTTCCTTGCTTTTTTTATGCTGCTCATGTTACTTCTTGTTCTGTTTGACTGCTGAGTTACTGTTTACTCTTATAAATTTATTGATGCTTGGGAGGAAAGATATTAGAAGGGAAGGGAAGAAGTCACTAAAGAGAATGAGAGTAGGCAGGTAGAATTCAAGGAAGGGGGAATAAGAAAATTGAAAAGAAATGAAAAGACAAAAGAAACAAAAATAACAAATATTAGGCCCCCTCCCCCTGCGCCGGCAAAGTAGGGGGAACTGTGACCACGCACAGAGCAGGCCCAGTGGACTGCTGAGGGGCAGAGCCGCCCCACACCCCCTGCGCCTGCCAGGTAGGGGAACTGTGACCACTGACAGAAAAGGCCCAGTGGCCCGCGGCGGGACAGAGCTTCCAATCACTCCTGCAAGGTAGGCGGGCCTGCGACCCACCGGCAGAAGAGGAGCAGCGGCCTGCTGAGAGGCAGAGCCGCCCCCTCCCCCTGCGCCGGCAAGGTAGAGGGAACTGTGACCACGCACAGAGAGGCCCAGCGGCCTGCTGAGGGGCAGAGCCGCCCCCCACCCCCAGCGCCTGCCAGGTAGGTGGAACGGTGACCACCGACAGAAAAGGCCCAGTGGGCCGCGGTGGGACAGAGCTTCCAATCACTCTTGCAAGGTAGGCGGGCCTGCGACCCACCAGCAGAAGAGGAGCAGCGGCCTGCTGAGAGGCTGAGCCGCCCCCTCCCCCTGCGCCGGCAAAGTAGAGGGAACTGTGACCACGCACAGAGCAGGCCCAGTGGTCTAATGAGGGGCAGAGCTGCCCCACATCCCCCGCGCCTGCCAGGTAGGGGAACTGTGACCACCGACAGAAAAGGCCCAGTGGCCCGTGGCGGGACAGAGCTTCCAATCACTCCTGCAAGGTAGGCGGGCCTGCGACCCACCAGCAGAAGAGGAGCAGCGGCCTGCTGAGAGGCAGAGCCGACCCCTCCCCCCCGCGCCTGCAAGGTAGACGGAACTGTGACCACCATCAGAACAGGTCAGACCTGCAACCGAGAGACAGAACAGGCCCAGTGGCCTGAGGAAGGGTAGAGCCGCCGTCCCCCCCCCGCACCTGCAAAGTAGGCGGACCTGCGACCCACTGGCAGTACAGCCCCAGAGGCCTGCAGAGGGGCAGTGCCGCTGCCTGCGCCTGCAAAGTAGGCAGAACTGCGACCACCGACAGAACAAGCCTAGCGGCCCGCAGAGGAACAGAGCAGCCGCCCGCGCCTGCAAGGTCGGTGGACCTGCTACCGACCGGCAGAGCAGGCCCAGCAGCCTGCCGGCGTGGTAGGCACATTGCCCCAATTGGAGGAGGGGCAGAGCCGCCGCCCGCGCCTGCGAGGGAGACTTTGCAACTTTACAAGACCAATATAAATATATAGGGGGAAAATTCAATAGCACAACAGTTTCACCAAGTAGAAAGGAACGCAAACAGTATGAAGAGACCAGGAAAGAAAGGACCACAAGCATTGCAGGTCAACTCAACGTTACAAGAGGTAATAGCTGCAGCAGATGGAATGTCAGATAAAGAATTCAGGATATACATGCTTCAGATGATCTGGAGTCTCAAGGAAGACATCAGACAGCAAAATCAGACAATGAAAGATCACTTCAACAATGAATTACATAAACAAATCCAAGAAGCAAAAGATCAACTATACAGGGAAATACAGGTTATAAAAAACAAACAAACAGAAATCCTAGAAATGCAGGAAGCAATAAGCCAACTTAAAAACTCAATTGAGAATACTACCAGCAGAGTAGAACACTTAGAAGACAGAACATCAGACAATGAAGATAAAGTATTTCAACTTGAAAAGAACATAGACAGCTCAGTAAGACTGTTAAGAAACCATGAGCAGAACATCCAAGAAATATGGGATAACATCAAGAGACCAAATTTAAGAGTCATTGGGATACAGGAAGGGACAGAGTTTCAAACCAAAGGAATGAGCAATCTATTCAATGAAATAATACGAGAAAACTTCCCAGACTTGAAGAATGAGACAGAACCCCAAATCCTAGAAGCCTACAGGACGCCGAATGTGCAAAATCATAAGAGACCCACACATAGACACATTATAATGAAGATGCCCAACATACAGAATAAGGAGAGAATTTTAAAAGCTACAAGAGAAAGGAAGCAGATCACATTTAGGGGTAAGCCAATCAGGATAACAGCTGATCTTTCAACACAGACTCTGAAAGCTAGAAGATCCTGGAATAACATATTTCAAACACTGAAAGAAAAGGGGTTCCAACCAAGAATTGTGTTTCCAGCAAAATTAAGCTTCAGGATGGAAGATGAAATTAAAACCTTCCACGATAAACAAAAGTTAAAAGAATTTGCAGCTAGAAAACCATCTCTTCAAAACATCCTTGGCAAAACATTACAGGAAGAGGAAATGGAAAATAACAATGAAAACCAACAGTGGGAGGTAGGACACTAAAAGGGGGAAAATAATCAAAGTGGAAAACAAACCATGTTTAGTAACATAAATAAACAAATATGGCTTGAAGAACAACCCATATCTCAATAATAACCGTAAATGTTAATGGCTTAAACTCACCAATCAAGAGACACAGGCTAGTAGAATGGATCACAAAACAAGACCCAACAATATGCTGCCTACAGGAGACGCATTTGATAGGAAAAGACATACATAGGCTGAAGGTGAAAGGTTGGGAAAAATCATATCACTCATATGGACTTCGGAAACAAGCAGGGGTATCCATACTCATATCAAATAAAATAGATTTCAAGCCAAAGTTAATCAAAAGGGATAAAGAGGGACACTACCTACTGCTCAAGGTAACCATACACCAACAAGACATAACAATCATAAATATATATGCCCCAAACAATGGTGCAGCTATGTTCATCAAACAAAATCTTCTCAAGTTCAAGAGTCTAATAGACCACCATACAATAATCATGGGAGACTTCAACACACCTCTATCACCACTGGACAGATCTTCCAAACAAAAGTTGAAAAAGGAAACTATAGAACTCAATAACACAATTAATAACCTAGACTTAATTGACATATATAGAATATACCACCCAACATCAAGCAGTTACACTTTTTTCTCAGGAGCACATGGATCCTTCTCAAAAATAGATCATATATTATGTCACAGGGAAACTCTTAGACAATATAAAGGAGTAGAGATAATACCATGCATCCTATCTGATCATAATGGAATGGAACTGAAAATCAACGATAAAAGAAGGAAGGAAAAAGCATACATCACTTGGAGAATGAACAATAGGTTACTGAATGATCAATGGGTTATAGAAGACATCAAGGAGGAAATTAAAAAAATTCTTAGAGATTAATGAAAACACAGACACAACATATCGGAATCTATGGGACACATTGAAAGCAGTTCTAAGAGGAAAATTCATTGCTTGGAGTTCATTCCTTAAAAAAAGAAAAAACCAACAAATAAATGATCTCATACTTCATCTCAAAATCCTAGAAAAAGAAGAGCAAAACAACAGCAAAAGAAGTAGAAGGCAAGAAATAATTAAAATCAGAGCTGAAATTAATGAAATCGAAACAAAAGAAACAATTGAAAAAATTGACAAAACTAAAAGTTGGTTCTTTGAAAAAATAAACAAAATCAACAGACCCTTAGCCATGCTAGCAAAGAGAAGAAGAGAGAGAACTCAAATCACTAACATACGGGATGAAAGAGGCAATATCACAACAGACACTTCAGAAATACAGAAGATAATCAAAAATGATTTTGATTCCTTATACTCCAATAAATTAGAAGATAGTGAAGGCATAGATAAATTTCTTAAGTCATATGATCTGCCCAGATTGAGTCAGGAGGATATAGACAACCTAACCAGACCAATATCAATTGAGGAAATAGAAGAAACCATCAAAAGACTACCAACTAAGAAAAGCCCAGGACCGGATGGGTATACAGCAGAGTTTTACAAAACCTTTAAAGAGGAACTAATACCAATACTTTTCAAGCTACTTCAGGAAATAGAAAAAGAGGGAGAACTTCCAAATTCATTCTACGAGGCCAACATCACCCTGATACCTAAACCAGACAAAGACACTTCAAAGAAAGAAAACTACAGACCAATATCTCTAATGAACCTAGATGCAAAAATCCTCAATAAAATTCTGGCCACTCGGATACAAAAACATATCAAAAAAATTGTGCACCATGATCAAGTAGGATTCATCCCTGGGATGCAAGGCTGGTTCAATATACGGAAATCAATAAATGTTATTCACCACATCAATAGACTTAAAAATAAGAACCATATGATCATCTCGATAGATGCGGAAAAAGCATTCGACAAAGAACAGCATCCCTTTATGTTCAAAACTCTAGAAAAACTAGGGATAACAGGAACATACCTCAATATTGTAAAAGCAATCTATGCTAAGCCTCAGGCTAGCAACATTCTGAATGGAGAAAAATTGAAGGCATTCCCCCTAAAATCTGGAACAAGACAGGGATGCCCTCTCTCACCACTTCTGTTCAACATAGTTCTCGTAACACTGGCCAGAGCAATTAGACAGACGAAAGAAATTAAAGGCATCAAAATAGGAAAAGAAGAACTTAAATTATCACTATTTGCAGATGACATGATTCTATACCTAGCAGACCCAAAAGGGTCTACAAAGAAATTATTAGAGCTAATAAATGAATTCAGCAAAGTGGCAGGATATAAAATCAACACGCATAAATCAAAGGCATTCCTGTATATCAGCGACAAATCCTCTGAAATGGAAATGAGGACAACCACTCCATTCACAATATCTTCAAAAAAAATAAAATACTTGGGAATCAACCTAACAAAAGAGGTGAAAGACTTATACAATGAAAACTACAGAACCCTAAAGAGAGAAATAGAAGAAGATCTTAGAAGATGGAAAAATATACCCTGTTCATGGATAGGCAGAACTAACATCATCAAAATGGCGATATTACCAAAAGTTCTCTATAGGTTTAATGCAATGCCAATCAAAATCCCAATGGTATTTCTTGTAGAAATAGAGAAAGCAATCATGAAATTCATATGGAAAAATAAAAGACCCAGAATAGCAAAAACAATGCTAAGCAGGAAGTGTGAATCAGGCGGTATAGCGATACCAGACTTCAAACTATACTACAGAGCAATAGTAACAAAAACAGCATAGTACTGGTACCAAAACAGGCGGGTGGACCAATGGTACAGAATAGAGGACACAGAAACCAATCCACAAAACTACAACTATCTTATATTTGATAAAGGGGCTAAAAGCATGGAATGGAGGAAGGATAGCATCTTCAACAAATGGTGCTGGGAAAACTGGAAATCCATGTGCAACAAAATGAAACTGAATCCCTTTCTCTCGCCATGCACAAAAGTTAATTCAAAATGGATCAAGGAGCTTGATATCAAATCAGAGACACGCCGTCTGATAGAAGAAAAAGTTGGCTACGATCTACATACTGTGGGGTCGGGCTCCCAATTCCTCAATAGGACACCCATAGCACAAAAGTTAATAACTAGAATCAACAAATGGGACTTACTCAAACTAAAAAGTTTTTTCTCAGCAAAAGAAACAATAAGAGAGGTAAATAGAGAGCCTACATCCTGGGAACAAATCTTTACTCCTCACACTTCAGATAGAGCCCTAATATCCAGAGTATACAAAGAACTCAAAAAATTAGACAATAAGAGAACAAACAACCCAATCAACAAATGGGCCAAGGACCTGAACAGACACTTCTCAGAGGAGGACATACAATCAATCAACAAGTACATGAAAAAATGCTCACCATCTCTAGCAGTCAGAGAAATGCAAATCAAAACCACCCTAAGATACCATCTCACTCCAGTTAGATTGGCAGCCATTATGAAGTCAAACAACAACAAGTGCTGGCGAGGATGTGGGGAAAAGGGTACACTTGTACATTGCTGGTGGGACTGCAAATTGGTGCAGCCAATTTGGAATGCAGTATGGAGATTTCTTGAAAAGCTGGGAATGGAGCCACCGTTTGACCCAGCTATTCCCATTCTTGGTCTATTCCCTAAAGACCTAAAAAGAGCATGCTACAGGGACACTGCTACATCGATGTTCATAGCAGCACAATTCACAATAGCTAGACTGTGGAACCAACCTAGATGCCCTTCAATGGATGAATGGATAAAAAAAATGTGGCATTTATACACAATGGAGTATTCCTCTGCATTAAAAAATGACAAAATCATAGAATTTACAGGGAAATGGATGGCATTAGAGCAGATTATGCTAAGTGAAGCTAGCCAATCCCTAAAAAACAAATGCCAAATGTCTTCTTTGATATAAGGAGAGTAACTAAGAACAGAGTAGGGTCGAAGAGCATGAGAAGAAGATTAACATTAAACAGGGATGAGAGGTGGGAGGGAAAGGGAGAGAGAAAGGAAATTGCATGGAAATGGAAGGAGACCCTGAGAGTTATTCAAAAGTACATACAAGAGGAAGTGAGGGGAAGGGGAAAAATAATACAAGGGGGACAAACGAATGTCAGTAGAGGGGGCAGAGAGAGAAGAGGGGAGGGGAGGGGAGGGGAGGGGGGATAGTAGAGGATAGGAAAGGCAGCAGAATACAACAGACACTAGTATGGCAATATGTAAATCAATGGATGTGAAACTGATGTGATTCTGCAATCTGTATATGGGGTAAAAATGGGAGCTCATAACCCACTTGAATCAAATTGTGAAATATGATATATCAAGAACTATGTAATGTTTTGAACAGCCAACAATAAAAAATTAAAAAAAAAAGAGCTTGAAAAAAAAAAAAAAGAAAATTAAAAATAAAACTCAATCCATAAAACTTCAAAAAAAAATAACAAATATTAGATAATAAAGAAAGAAATAAAAGATGAAAAGAAAAAAATTTAACAAAAATAATAATGATAATAAAAAAATGAAAATTAAAATTTAAAAAAATAATAAGAATAAAATAAAAAAAATTAGAAACATTGAAAAAACGTTAAAGAACAACTACAAATAACAATTGAAAATGAAAGAAAAAGAAGAAAAAAAAAGAAAAAGAAAAAAAAATGATAATGATAATAATAATAATAATAATAATAATAATAATAATAATAATAATAATAAATGCAGTCCTAGAGTTCTATTAACTTCTCTTCCAGTAGGTGGAGCTGTGCCCACTGGGCCAAGGTTCTCCTCTCAATAGGTGGGAATCATTCACTGTGCAGCAGCTCTTTCTCCTAGACTGGGCGGGTCTCCAATCCTGAGTGTCTAGGGCGTTGTCTTGTGTTTCCTCAAGCCAGGCCCTGCTCACCTGTGACGCTCACCACAATACTGGCTACACGCCAGGTCTGCTGCTCCTGGGAGCCCTGTTTTCATGAACACCTGGGCTCACTCTCCCTGTTTGTCTCCCTCAGACCCTAAGTTTGTAGAGCTTGGGGCTGAGATCCCCCAGCGAATTTGCTTGCCCTCCTGTAGCCACGCCCCCAGTAGCTGGTGCAAGAGACCTCAGTTGTCAGCACTGGTGGGAGCGGTAGCCGGGAGTTCCGTGCCTCGAGTCCCGCGCCACTCCTGATTCCCTTGGTCTGGTTATTGTGTTCACAGGAGAGCTGGGAGTGGCCCTTAAGGTTTCCCTGCTGTGTGGAGAGAGATGGCTAGGGGATTACACACCTGTCGCGCTGGTTTCAATGCAGCTATCTCCTCCACCCGTGACGCCATTTCTCTGCCATGGTGGTATCCCATGCAAATGGTGACCGTTCGTTCCCTTTGCCGGGTGACCAATGCAACGGGTGGGTCGTGACTGTCTCTCCCAATCCCCGTTTCAGTCCTGTGGCCACTGCCTATGAAGGCTCGGTTGGCTTTTACCTCTGTAAGTTCCTAAGGGCCGACCAATTATTTCAGTGGGATCGTTAGTGCTGAGTCACATGAAGCAGGTGAACCGGAGCTTAATTGCCTCTGATTTGGGCTCTGTGTGTGTGTGCTGAGGGGCCCAGCCTGTACACACCAGATCCACGTCAGCTCAGCATTGCCTAGTGATCCTGAGCAAACAGCATTTAGACAGTTTACAGCTCCCTATGCCCGCGCAGTTGAAGATGTCAGAGACTTGATCACTCTGTGCCTGCCACCATGTTAGATCTCCTCTATGATATTCATGTTACCCTTACAGCTTCCTGGCATAAGCAAGTTCTTGGGATTATACAAACTGCTGCTTCTGTTTCCAGTCCAGATTTCTAGAAATATAAACCGAATACTTACCCTACTCCTACACCTAAACCTAGTGCTAATTCTGGCTCTAACTCTAACCCTAACCTTATCCCCAAAACTGACCCTGATTCTAACACTGAATCTAGCTTTAAACCTGACACTCACCCAAAACCTAGACCTAACACTACACCTAGCCTTAACCCTAACCCTAAAACTAGCCCTAGTCATAACCCTATGTCTTACAGTACCCATGGCCCTAACCCTAGGCCTAAACTACAACAAAATCTAGCCCTAATCCTAGGCCTGAACATAGCCCTAAGCATAACCCTAAATCTAACTCTAGCCCTAACCCTAACCCTAAGACTTGCTTTAGACCTAACCCTAGCTCAAAGCCTAAAATTTACACTTAACATAACCCAAGTCCTGTCCCAAACTCTAACCTAACACTAGCCCTAATCCTAACCTTAACCATAGACCTAACCATTATATTATAATTATATCTAATATATCCACTACACTAACCCTAGCCCTAATTATATCCACTACACTAACCCTAGCCCTAATCCTAACCATAACCCTAGCCCCAACCCTAGTTCTAATTCTATCCATTACCCTATCTATAATCCTAACCCTAATATTAAGCCTAGGCTTAACCCTAAGCCTATCACAATCCCTAAACCTATTCATTGCCCTAAAACTAACCTGAACCCTAATCCTAATCCTATTCATTATCCTAACCCTAAATCTAACACTAATGCAAATTCGAGCCGTAAACCTAAACCTTAACCTAAACCAAACAAAAAGCTCTACACTGACCCTAATAATATGCACAACACTAAACTTGACCCTTACTCTAAATCTAACCCTTACACTAGACCTAACCATAAACATAACCAAAAATATATTCCTATATGTAACCCTAGACCTGACATTAGCCCTAGCCCTAATCGTAGCCCTAACCCTAACACGAACACTAGCTCTCGTCCTAGACCAAAACCTAGCCTTAATCATAACCCTAACCCTAATTCTAACATATTCCCTATCCCTAAACCTAGTAATAACCCCATTGCTTACCTTAAACCTAACCCAAACCCTAACCCTAACACTGGGTCTAGCCCTAACCTTAACACTAGGACTAACCCAAACACTAACACTCCCACTAATTCTAAACCTAAACCTAATCCTAGCTTCAACACTACTCCGCCCTAGCCCTAGCCCTAATTCTAACCCTATCACTTACTGTAACCTTATTCCTAGCCATAGTCTAGAATAACACTAGCCCTGATCTTAAACCTTGCCCTAACCCTAGATCTAAACCTAACACTAAATCTAACCCTAATTCTACACCTAAACCTCACCCTAACACTAGTCCTTACCCTAACGCTAATCCTAAAACAAGACCAAATCAAAGGCTTAGCCCTAAAACAAAACAAACAATAACACTAACCCTAAACTTTTACATAAACCAAAGCCTAAATTACCTCTAGCCCTAAGCCTAGCCCTAATTCTACTGATAATCTTAATCCTAAAATTACTTTTGAACCTGTCTCTGACATTAACACTAACCCTACCTCTTTTTTTTTTCTTTTTTTCTAACCCTACCTCTAAATATCACCCTAAACCTAAAACTTACTCTAACACGTGACCTAGTCCTTACCCTAATTCTAAAATTAGTTCTAATCAAAACCCTAGATCATACAATAATGATAATCTTAAAACTAATGCTAACCAAAACCTAGACCAAATCTGAGACCTAACCCTAGCTTTCACCCTAACCCTAACCCTAACACGAGCCCTAAACCTAACCCGAACCCTAGCTCTAATTTAGCTCTAACCTTATCTTTACCCTAGACAAACCCCAACCCTAATGCTAACCCTAGTCCTAAAACTAATCCTTAGTCTAACCCAAAATTTAACCCTATTATTAGTCCTAACCCTAGCACTCATTCTTGTTATAACCATAACCCAAATTCTAACCCTATCGCTGACCCTTATTCTGACCCTCAATCTAAAGCAAACTTTAACACTATCCCTAACCTTAACCCTATATCTAAACGTAACCCTAATACTAGAACTAGATTAAATCTAATCCTAAATCCAGATATATTTTTAGCAAAGACCAAAACAAAAACATAGCCCTAGCTCTAATGATAACACTTAACCTAAGCCAAACAACAACCTTACCTCTAGACCTAACCAATCCTAATTCTGGCTCTGGCCCTAACCCTAACGCTTATCCAAAGACAGACCCTGACACTAACACTAACCCTAGCTATAAAACTGACGCTAACTGAAACCCAAACTTACCATTAGACCTAGCCATAATGGTAAACATAACACATACTTTACCATAGCACTAAAACTAGCTCTAAACCTAACACAAAACCTAGCCCTAATCCTAGGCCTAAATCTAGCCCAAAGTGTAACCCTAACCCTAACCTAACCTTATCCCTTATCCTAAGCCTAACCCTCATGCTAACCTTAAAACTCGCCTTAGACTTAACCCTAGGTAAAACCCCAAAATCGAACCCTAAACAACCCTAGTCTTATCCATAAACCTAAACCTAATCCTAGCCCTAATCATAATGTTAACACTAGCCCTAATACTATTCTAAAATTTTCCATTACCCTAAACCGAACCTTAACCCTAATGATAAACCTAGCTCTAATCCTAATTGTAAACCTAATACTACACATAACCCTAAACCAAATCCTCATTGTAGCCTTAACCCTAGATAAAAACCTAACCCTTACTCTGACACTAACCCTAGCAAAAACCCTAACACTAACCCTAAACCTAAAACTACCCCAACCCTAACCTGAAATCTAACCCTATCCATTACCCTAACTCTAATGATAATCTTAGCCCTAACCCTAACACTAACCCTAAACCTAAAACTATGCCTAATCCTAACCTGATATTTAACCCTATCCATTAACCTAACTCTAAAGATAACCTTAGCACTAACCCTAACACTAACCCTAACTTAACCATAAATCTAACCAGAGACATAATCCTAAACCTAACACTCACCCTAGCTCTAACCCTACCTCAAAACGTATCCTGTACCCTAAACCTAAACATAGCCCTAGCCCTAACCCTAACCCTAAATCTAGCCCTAATTCTATCCAAAATTCTAGGCCTAACCCTAGCTCTAATGCTATTCATTACCCTAAATATAACCCTAACCCAAATGCAAACACTAGGCCTAACCCTAACCCTATCACTAACCCTAACCCTACCAATTACCCTATATTAACCTAAATCCTAAACCTAAACATATCCATTAACCTAAGGCTAATTTTAACCCTAATGCTAACTTGAGGAGTAATCCTAATTATTAACCTAACACAAAACTGAATCCTGACCCTGACCCTAAAAATACACCTTACCCTTAACCTGGACCTTACCCTAAAACTAATATTAGACCTAGCCATGAACCTAACCATATAACTATCCATAGCTGTAACCCTAAACCTGACATTATCACTATCTCTAAAACTTGCCCTAAACCTAACACAAAACCTAGCCCTCATCCAAACCACAAATCAAGCTTCAATCCTTACACAAAAATAACCATAGGCCTATCCCTACCCCTTTTGCTAACTCTAACCCTATCAATTACCCTACACCTAACATGAACCCTAAACCTAAAACTGTCATTACCCTAACTAAACTCTAATGCTAATTCAAGTCTAAACCTAAATCCTAACATAAACCAAACCTGAAACCTAATTCTAACTGTAATAATATCCCTAGCTCTAAACCTGACCCTTACCTTAAACCTAACCCTTACACTAGACCTAGCCATAAATCTAAGCATCAATCTATCCCTAATGTAAGCCTAGACTTGATACTAGTCCTAGCCCTAATTCTTGCCATAACCCTAAAACAAACCAGAGCCCACATCCTAGCCCTAAACCTAGCCTTATTATTAAACCAAACCATAACCCTAGCCGTAACCAAAATTCAAACCTTCAACCTAACTCTAAAACTAGCTCTAACCCCATCCCTTCCTCTAAACCTAAACCTATCCCCAAACCTAAACCTGCGTCTAACCCTAATACAAATGCTAGACGTAAACCTAGCCTTAATTTACCCCTAAAACCAACCTAACCCTAGCCCTAAGACTAACTCTAACTCTCGCCCTAGTCATATTTCTAGTGCTAACACCATCCCTTACCATATTCCTATCACTTGCCTTTACATTATCCCTAACCCTAACTCTAGCCCTAATCTTATATCTAAGCCTAACTCTAAATCAAACCCTAGCACTAAGCTAAACCTCTCACTAAAACAAGCTGAAATAATAATGCTAATCCTAAAACTATATTTAACCTAGCACTAGCCCTAATCAACAACCAAGCCATAGCCCTAACCCTAACCTTTAACATAAACCAAACCCTAAACCTACACCTACCCCTAAACCTAACTCTAATTTGAGTCCTATACTTAACCCTAAAACAAACCTGACCATGACCCTGACCCTAACACTAACCCTGGCTCTGAACATCAATCAAAACATACACCTAAACCTAACCCTATACCTAGCCCTAACCCTAACCCTAAAACAAGTTCTACTCATAACCTTAGTTCTTACATTAGCTGAAGCCCCAAATCTAGCCATAATCTAACCCAAAACCTATCCCTAATCGGAGCCCTAACACTAACTTTAACCATAACCAAAAACCTAATTCTAGCTCTAACACTTACCCTAAACCTAACCATAACCCTAATCCTTGCCATTACCCAAAACCTAACCCTAGCCCTAGCCTTAATCCTAATAATAAACCTAGCCCTAACCCCAGCTGTAACCCTATCCATTACCCTAATCCTAATCCTAACCCTAGGTAACCCTGAACTTATTCCTAACCCTAAACCTGTACATTACCATAAAACTAACCTGAACCCTAAACCTAAACATATCTATAAATTTAATCCTAACACTAATAAGCTTAACCATAAACTATCTCTAACCATAACCTAGACCTGACATTAGCCCTAGCACTAGTGAAGCCCTAATACCAGAACAAACTCTAGCCCAAATCCTAGCGCTAATCTTAGCCTTAATCCTAAACCTAACCCTAACTAACCATAGAACTAAATTTAATTTTAACCCTTGCCCTAGTTTTAAAGCTAGCCATAACATCATATGTGTCCATAAGCATAACCATAAGCCTAGCCATAAACCTAGGCTCAGCCTTAATACTAAACCTAGCTCTAATCCTAGCCCTAATGAAGCCATAATTCTAACCTTATATCTCAACATAACACTAAGACTAACTCTAACTCTCGCCCTAGCACTAGCCCTAGTTCTTACACTATCCCTTATGATAATTCAAACCCTAGACCTAACCCTAGCCCTAAACTTCACTGTAGTCCTAAACCTAGATCTAACCCTATCTCTAAATATAACCCTAAACCTATGCCTAAACAACACGGTAACACTAGCTCTAACCCTAATGCTAATTTGAAAATTAGCCCTAACCCTAGCCCTAGCCCTCAAGCAAAACAGAGCCATAGCAGTGACTCTAAACCTTAACCTAAACCAAAACCTAACTCTACACCTAGTCCTAACACTCTAACACTAACCTTAGCCCTAATCCTAATCCTAGATCTAAATCAGTCCCTTACCCTAAGCAAAATCCTAAACTGAAGAGAAACCCTAGACCTATCTCTAGTCTTTAAATTAACCGAAACCCTAAGCCTATTAATAGTTCTAACGCTAGCCTTTGTTTCAGCTCTAACACAATCCCAAACCCTAACCCTAACCCTGATCCTTATTCTGACCATAACACTAAACCTAGGTCTAACCCTAATACCAACCCTAACCCAAAATTTACCATAATCCTATCCGTAGACATAATTCTAAACTGAACTCTCAGCCTAGCACTAACCGTAGCTCAGAACCTAACCCTTATGCTAAACAAAACCCTAAACCTTATCCTAGTTCTAACCCTCACCTTAACCCTAGCACAAGACCTAATTTTAACTATAAGCCTAGCCCTAACTTTAACTCTAACTGTATCCATTACCCTAAACATAACCCTTACCATAATTCTAACCCTAGGCTTAACCCTAACCCTATCGCTTTCCACAAACCTTTCAATTAGCCTAACCTACCCTGAACCCTATACCTAATCCAATTATTACACTAACCCTAATCCGAATGCTAATTTCATCCCTAACCCTAACCTCAAACGTAAACCAAACCCTAATAGTAACCGTGACCCTAATAATTCCCCTAGCTATAAACCTGACTCTTACCTTACCTAACCCTTACACTAGACCTAGTCATAAAACTAACCCTAAAACTATTCCTAACCTTATCCCTAGATGTGATATTAACCCTAGCCATAATCCTAGCCCTTACACTAACACAAACCCTATCCCTTATCCTAGCCCTATGCATAGCCTAATTTTATCCCTAACCCAAACCCTAGGCCTAAACCTAACACTAACCCTAGCCCTAATCTTAGCCCTAATTTAGCCCTATCCCTAACCCTAACCCTAATCCTAGCCCAAAGACTAACTCTAACTCTAACTCTCACCTAACCCTAGTTCCAACCCTATCCCTTACTAGAACCCTAAAGCTAGCCCTAACCCTTGGTCTAACCCTAGCCCTAATCATGGCCCTGGCCATAACCTTAGATCTGACTGTAACTCTAAATCTAACCCTAACCCTAACCCTAAACCTAAACCCAAACCTAACACTAGCCCTAATGCTAATACTAATCCTAAAATTAGCCCTAACACTAGCCCTACAACTAAAACAAAACCAAGCCATAGCCATAACCCAAACCCTTATCATAAACCAAACCCTAAACCTACACCTAGCCCTAACCATATCCTAACTCTAGTCCTAACCCTAACCCAAAAACTAACCCTGACCCTGACTCTAACTCTAACCCTGACCCTGACTCTAACACTAACCCTGGATCTAAACACCATCATCACTGTAAACCTCAACCTAACACTAGACATAGCCCTAACCCTAACGCTATAACTAGCACTAATCATAATCCTGCTTCATACATTAGTCATAGCCTTAAGCCTAGCCATAAACTTAACCCAAAACATACCTTTAAACTGAGTAGTAAACCTAGCCTTAACCTTAAACTTAAACCTAAGCCTAACCCAAAACTAGCCCTAATCCTATACATAACCCTAGCCCTTATCTTAAGTCTAAACCTATCCATAACACTAATAATAACCCTAACTCTTAAGCTAACCCTAGGTATAACCCTAACCCTATCCATTACACTAAACCAAATCTAAATCCTAAAACTAAGGCTGTCATAACGCTAAACCAAAACCCTAACCTAACCCAAAACCTAAACCTGACCCTGACCCTAAATATAACCCTACATATAAATCTGAATCTTAACCTAAACCTAATCCTTACACTGGACGAAGCCATAAACCTAACACTAAATCTAGCCCTAACTATAACCCTAGACCTGACGTTAGCCCTAGTCATAATAATATATCTAACCATAACACAAACACTAAAACTCATCCTAGCCATAAACCTAGCCTTAATCATAACCCAAACCCTAATTCCAGCCCTAACACTAGCCATAGCCCTAAACCTAGCCAAAATCACATCCCTTACCCTAATTGTAAGCCTAACTCTAAACCTCACCCTTTTCATCACAACTGCCTTATCCTTAGCCCTAGCTTTAACACTAGATCGAAACCTAACTTTAAATCTAACCCTAACTCGATGCATAAGCCAAAAATTGCCCAAACCCTGATGCTAATTCTAAAACTAGCTCTAACCCTATCCCTAACATTAACCCTAGCCATAATTTAGCCATATCCCTAAACCTAACTCTAACCCTAGCCCTAAGAATAACACTAACTCTCACACTGGCCCTATCACTCATTCTAATCCTATCCCTTCCCATAAACCTAACCCTATCCCAAATTCAAGTCCTAACCCTTTCCCTATCCTTAGCCCTAGCACTAACCTTAGATAAAAACCTAACTCTAAATTTAACCCTAAACCGAAGCCTAAGCCTAAATCTAAGACTAGCCCTAACGCTAACACTAATACTAAAAATTTCATTAACCCTAATCCTAGCCCTAAAACCAAACCAAGCCAAAGCTCTAACCATAACCCTTAACCAAAACCAACCCCTAACCCTACACCTAGCCCTAATCCCAGCCCTAATTCGAGTTTTAAGCCAAAACCTAAAACTAACCCTGACACTTACTCTGACCATAACACTAACCCGAGGTCTAAACATCACCCTAAACATAAACCTAAACCTAACAGTAAACAAGTAAACCTAGCCCTAAAACATTTAAATTAGCCATAAGCATAACCCTAGTACTTACCTTAGCCCTAAACCTAACCCTAGCACTAACTTAAACAAAAACCTAGCCCTAATCATAACCATAACCAGAGCCCTAAACTGATTTCTAACTCTATCCATTACCATAACAATAAACCTAACCCTAATGCTAATTCAAGCCCTAAGTTTAAACCTTATCATATCCCCAACCCTAACCCAGAACTTGACACTAATAATACCCCTACCTCTAAACCTGTTGCTAACCTTAAACTTAACCCTTACACTAGACGTACCCATAATACTTATCCTAATACTATCTTTAACCATATTTCTGGACCTGAAATTAGCCCTCACACTAATCCTAGCCCTAACCCTAAAAAAGAAAAATCCCTAGCCCTCATCCTAGTCCTAAACCTAGGCTTAATCATAAGCCTTAAGATAATCACAGCCTAACCATAATTATAACCCTCACCCTATTTCTAAACCTAGCTGTAAAGCCATCCATTACCAAAAACACTGCCCGAAAGCTAAACATAAACTCTAAATGCTAACACTAAACTCTAACCCTAACCCTAACACTAACCCTAAATCTAGGCTTAAACTAAACACTAAACATACCCCTAACACTAGCCCTAATTTAGCCCTATGTATAATCCTAACCCTAACCCAAATCTTGGTCCTAAGACTAACTCTCGCCCTAGCTCTATCCCTAGTTCTAACCATATCCCTTACCATAACCATAAACCTAGCCATAAACCTTGCCCTATCCTTAGTTCTAGCCTTCACCCTAGGTCTAACCCTAATTCCAAATTTAACCCTAACACTAAGCCTAAGCCTAACACTAACACTAGCCCTAACCCTAACCATAGGACTAAATCAAAAAACCCTAACTCTAAACCTTTTCTTAAACCAAACTATAACACTACAACTAGACCTAACTCTAGCCCTAGTTTGAATCCTAATCCAAACCCTAAATCCAACCATGATGCTGATACTTATCCTAACACTCATCCTAGCTGTAAACACCACCCTCACTTTAAACTGAACCCTAACAGTAACCCTAGCCCTAATTTGAGGTCTAACTCTAACCCTAAAACTAAGCCTGACCCTGATTCCTATTCTAACATGAACCCTAGCTAAAAATATCACTCTAACCTTAAACATAACCCTAACGCTAAACCTAACCCATAACCTAACAATAAAACAAACTGTAATGGTAACCCTAGTTCTTACATTACCCATTTCCCTACCCTTAGCCCTAACCCTAACACAAAACCTACGCCTAATCCGAGTCCTAAACCCAGCTTTAACCCTAACTCTAACCATAAACTAGCTCTAAACCAATCCCTTACTTAAGCAAAACATTAAACCTAAGGGTAACCCTAGACCTATCACTTATCCTTAGGCTAACCAAAACACTAACCTTATTAATAGCCCTTACCCTTGCCCTCATTCTAGATCTAAACCTATCCAAAACTCTAACACTAACCCTGACCCTTCTACTGATTTTACCATTAATCTTAGGTCTAATCCTAACCATAACACTAAACCAAAACCTACTGTAATCCTATCCCTAGACCTAACCCTGAACCTAACACTGAGCCTACCCCTAACTATAGCTCAGAACCTAACCCTTACACAAAACATAACCTTAACCTAACCCTAGTTCTAACCCTCACCCTAACCCTAAATCAAGACCTAATTCTAACCATAACACTTGCCCTAAACTTAAGTCTAGCTGTATCATTAACCTAAACATAATCCTTACCCTAATGTTAACCCTAAGCCTAACCCTAAACATATCACTATCCCCAAATTTATCAATTATCCTATACCTACCCTGAACCCTGGACCTAATACAATCATTACCCTAACCCTAACTCTAATGATAATTCGAGCCCTAACTCTAAACTCAAACCTAAAGCTAACCATAACACTAACACTGACCCTAATAATTCCCCTAGCTCTAAACCTCACTCTTACCCTACACCTAACCCTTATACGAGACTTAGCCATAAAACTAACCCCAAAACTATCCCTAAGCATAAACCTAGGCCTGATATTAACCCTAGTCATGATACTAGCCCTAAACCTAACACAAAACCTAGCCCTTATCCTAGCCCTAAACATAGCCTTAATTATAATCCTAACCATAACATTAGGCCTAACTCTAACAATACCCCTAGCCCTAATCTTAGATCTAATTTAGTCCTATTCCTAACCTTAACCCTAACCCTAGCCAAAAGACTAACTCTAACTATCACCTTAGTCCTAACACTAGTTCTAACACTATACTTTACTGGAACCGTAATCCTAGCCCAAACCATAGGTCTAATACTCGCCCTATTCATAGTCCTAGCAGAAACCCTAGATCTAAACCTAACTCTAAATCTAACCATAAACCTCAGCCTAACTAAACCTAACACTAGCCCTAACCCTAAGGCTAATCCTAAAACTAGCTCTAACCCTAGCCCTAAAACAAAACCAAGCCATAGACCTAACCCTAACCCTTAATAAAAACTAAGCCCTAACCCTACACTTAGCCATAACTCTATGCATAATTTGAGTTCTAAGCCAAACCCTAAAACTAACCCTGACCCTGCCTCTGACCTTAACACTAACCCTAGCTTTAAACATCACCCTTACCCTATGCCTAAACAAAACAATTGACCTAGCCCAAACCCTAACCCTAAAATGAGCCCTAATCACAACCCAGGTATTTATATTAGCGGCTACACTAAACCTAGCCTTAATTTAACCCCAAACCTAGCCTTATTCCGAGCACTATCCCTAGATTTACACCTAAACCTATCCCTATCACTAATCGTAACTATAACCCTAGCAGTAACCCTAGATTTAACCCTAACCCTAACCCTAAGCCTAACCCTATCTATAATCATAAAAAAATAACCCTAGCTGTACCCCTATCTCTAACAATATCCATTATCCTAAATATAACCCTATCCCTAATGCTAAACCTGGGCCTAAAACTAACAGTATCACTAATCCTAACCCTATCCATTACACTAAACCTAACCTGAAACCTAAACCTAACACTATCTTTACTCTAATCCTAACTCTAATGCTAATTCGAGCCCTAACATTAAACCTTAACCTATCCAAAACACTAATCATGACCCTGACCCTAAGAGTACCCTTAGCTCTAAACCTGAACCTAACCCTGAACCTAACCCTAAACCTAACCCTTACACTAGACGTAGCCATAAACCTAAACCTAAAACTATTTTTAACCATAACACTAGACCTGAAATTAGCTCTAGCCATAATCCTAGCAGTAAACCTAGGCTTAATCCTAGACTGAACCATAACCTGAGCCCTAAACCTATATTTATTCTTCATCCTAGCCCTAAATCTACATATAACCTCATCCTATACCCCAAAACTAACCATAAACCTAAACCTAACCCTAACCCTCACCCTAAACCTAGGCCTAACACAAAGCCTAGTGCTAATCCTAGCCTTTATTTAATCCTAACCTAACCATAAACATAGCCATAAGACTAACTCGAACTCTTGCCCTAGCCCTAGCCCTAGTTCTATCCTTAGCCTTAATCCTTATCCTGGAATAAGCCTAAGTCTAAATCTAAACCTAACTCTATATAACTCTAAAATAAGCCTAAACCAAACACGAACACTACCCCTAACCATAATGCTAATCCTAAAATATGCCCTACCATAGCCCTAGCCATAAACCAAAACCAACCCTTAACCTAAATCAAACCCTAACCCTATAACGAACCCTAAAATTAACTCTAAAACTAGCTCTGACCCTGACACTGACCCTAACACTAATTCTAGCTCTAAACACCACAGTAACCTAAAATTAACATTAACACTATACCTAGTCTTAACTGAACCCTGAAACTAGCCTTAATCATAACCCTAGTTCATACATTAGTCATTGTCCTAACCGTAGCCCTAACCCTAACACAAATTCTACACCTAATCCAAGCCCTAACCTTAGCTTTAACCACAATACTAGGCCTAACCCTAATCTTAAACCTAGCCCTAACCTTATTCTTTACACTAAGCCAAACCCTATCCCAAATGCTAACCCTAATCTTAATTCTAATCCTTAGCCTAACTTAAACTCTAATCATAATACTAGTCTTAACCCTAGACCTCATTCTACCTCTAAACCTATCCCTGATCCTCATCTGACCCTAACAGTAACCCTAGGTCTAAACCTGACCCTAACCCTAAACCACACCTTAACACTTGCCCTACTGGTAACCTATACCTATACGTAAGCCTAACACTAGACGTGGACCCAAAGTTAATCCTAAATATAGTTATAAATCTAGACCTAGAAATAAACAAAAACCTAGCACTAGCACTAACAATAACCCTTAAACTAAACCGAACACTTACCCTACACCTACACCTAAACCTAGTCCTAATTCTGGCTCTAATGCTAACCCTAACCCTATCCCAAAAACTGACCCTAATTCTAACACTGAACCTAGCTTTAAACATGACACTAACTCACAAACTAGACATAACACTAGACCTAGACATAACCCTAACCCTAAAATTAGCCCTAAACATAACCCTAGTGTTTACATTAACTATAGCCCTAATCCAAGCCCTAAACAAATTATGAAACCTAAGTCAATACCTAGGCCTAAACTTAGATCTGAGCATAACCCTAACCCTAACACTTGCCCTAAACCTAGCCCTAACCTATGCCTTGCCTTAGATCTAACCCTAACCTTTACACTAAACATAACCCTAGATCTGTCTGAACCCTAACCCTAACCCTAGTTGTTATCCTAACATTAAACCTAGTCTGAAATTTAGCTCTAAACATATCCATTACCCTAACCCTAACCCTAATTAAAACTCCATCCCTAACACTAAACCTAACTCTAATCTTAAATGTAAACCTAGACCTAAACCTAAACCTAACCCTCACCCTAGCCCTAATTCTAGTTCAAACACTAACCCTTACCCTAACTTAACTATAACCCTAGCCCTAAACTTAACACTTACCCTAACCCTAAAACTTACCCTAAATCACACCGTTATTCTATTCCTAAACCTAGCCCTAATCCTAGAGTTGATCCAAACCATAACCTAGCCCTAACCCTAGCTCTACACCTCTCCATTACACTAAACATAACCCTAACACTAATGGTAACCTTAACCCGATTGCTAAACCTAACTCATCCATTACCCTAAACACTTACTGAAACCTAAACTAAACCTTATCCATTACCCTAATCCTAAACCTAACCCCAATGCTACTTCGAGCCTTAACTCTAAACCTTTAGCTAATCCAAATGCTAATTCTGACACTGTTCCTGACCCTAATAATAATCCTAGCCCTAAAGATGAACTTTATTCTAAACCTAACTCTTACAATAGACGTAATCATAACCTAACCCTAAAACTATTTTTAACATTAACCCTAGACCTGTTATTAGCCCTAGACCGGGTCCTAGCCATAACCCTAACAGAAACCCTAGATTTTAACCTAGCCCTAAACCTAGACTTAATCCTAAACTGAAACATAACCCTAGGCCTAATCCTAATTCTAAAGCTCACCCTATACCTAAAGCTAGCTATAACCCCACCCATTTCCCTAAACTTTACCTTAACACCAATGCTAACCCTAACTCTTGCCCAACCCCTTAGTCTAACCCTAACACTAACCCTAGCCTTAATAGTAGCCCTAATGTAGCCTGACACCAACACTAACACTACCCTAATCCTAAGCCCTAATTTAGCTCTAAACCTAACCCTAACTCTAGCCATAATCCTAGCCCTAACTCTAACACTAACCCTAGTCCTAATCCTAGCCCCAATTTAGCCCTAACCCTTGTCCTAACCCTAGCTCTAATCCTAGCCATAATTTAGTCCTAAACCTAAACCTAACCCTAAGACTACTATCATGACTAACTCTAATTCTCACCCTACCGAATCCCTAGTTCTAATCATATTCATTACCATAACCTAACCCTCACCCTAACCCGAGCCCTAGCCCTACCCTAACCCTAGATCTAACACTAACTCTAAATGTATCCTTCACCCTAAGCCTAAACCTCAACCTAACACTAGCCCTAACCCTGATGCTAATCCATAATCTAGCCATAACCATAGCCCTAGCCCTAAAACAAAACCAATGTATATCCCTAACTCTTAACTTAAACCAAACCCTAACCATACAACTACTACTAACTTTAGCCATAATTCGAGTTTTTACCCTAACCCGAAAACTAACCCTGAATCTGAAACTAACCCTAACAATATCCCTTGGTCTAAACATCACTCTAACCCTAAACCTAAACATAACACTAGACCAAGCCCTAACCCTAACCCTAAAACTAGCACTAATTGCAACACTAGTTCATACATTACCATAGTCCTAATCCTAGCCCTAACCAAACCCAAAACCAAGCCCTAATCAGAGCCTTAACCCTATTTTTAAACCTAAACCTAAACCTAACCCTAACCCAGAACATATTCCAAAAATTTACCCTAACCCTAGCCAGAATTCTAACCATAACCCTAGCCCTATCACTAGCTCTAACCCTATCCATTACCCTAATCATAACCATAACTCTAATGGTAACCCTAGGCATAACCCTAAACTTATCCCTAACCCTAACCTATTTCATTAACCTAAACCTAAACTGAACCCTAAACCTAACCGTATCATTACCCTAACTCTAAAGCTAATGCTAATTCAAGTCATAACCCTAAACCTTAACAAAACCCAAGCCCTAACTCTGCACCTTCCCATGAAAATATTCCTAGCTGTAACCCTGAACCTACCACTAAACCTAATTCTTATACCAGACCTTGCAAAAAACCTAACCCTAAAACTATGGCTAGCCAAAATCCTAGACCTGACATTTGCCCTATCCGTAATTCTAGCCCTAAACTTAACACAAAACACACCCATAACCCTAACACTTACCCTAGCCCTAGTCCCATCCATAACCCTAGCTCTAAATTTAGCCTAACCCTACCAATTAGCCTAAACATAACCCTAATTGTAAAGCTAATCCTAGGCCTAAATCTAACCTTATCCTTAACCATAACCCTATCCATTTTGCTAAATCTAACCTGAACCCTAAACTAAGCCCTATCATTACCCTAAACCAAACCGTAACGCTAATTCGAGCCCTAACCCTAAACCCTAAACTAAACAAAACCCTAAAACCGAAGCTGATCCTAATAATACTGCTAGTTCTAAATTTGACCCCTATCTGAAACCTAACACACTAAACATAGCCATAAACATAACACTAATCTTTATCCTAAGCGAAACCATCAATATATTACTAGTCCTAAACTTAGCCCCCAATCTAGCTTTAACCATAACCCAAACCATAAACCTAAACCTAACACTTATTCTGACCCTAACAGTAACTGTATGTCTAAACCTGAACCTAACCCTAAACCGAACCCTAACATTACCCCTACCAGTAATCATATACTTAAACCTAAACCTAACAATAGCCCCAGACTTAAACCTAATCCTAAATCTAGCCATATCTCTAGCCCTAGACCTGAACAACAACCTAGCCCTAGCCCTAACAATAACCCTTTACCTAATTCAAAAACTAACCATACACCTAGACCTAACCCTAGTCCTAATTCTGGCACTAGAAACAACATTAACTCTTACCTGAACACTGGCCCTGACCCTAACATAATCCTAGCCACAAAGCTCACTTTAAACCAAACTTAATCCTAACACTAGACCTAGCCATAACCCTATCACTAAAACTAGCCCTAATCATAACCCTAGCTCTTACATTACACATGGCCCTAACACTAGGCCTAAACTAGCACAAAACCTAGTTCTAATTTTAGGCTTGAACACAGCCCTAAGTGTAACCATAAACCCAACCCTAGACCTAACCCTAACCCTAAGCCTCACTTTAGACCTAACCCTAGCTCAAAGCCTAACATTTATCCTTAACATGTATCTGAAACTCAAACCTAAACCCAAACCTTACACTAGCTCTAATCCTAACATTAAACATAGCCCTAATCATAGCTCTAATTATAACAACTACCGTAACCCTAACCCTAAACATAACCATAAGCCTAGCCCTAAACCTAGCTCTAATTCTATCCACTATGCTAACCCTATCACAATCCCTAAACCTATCCATTGCCCTAAATCTAACTTGAACCCTAATCCTAAGCCTATTCATTACCCTAACCCTAACTCTAACCCTAATGCTAATTCGAGCCCTAAACCTAAAAATTAACCTAAACCAAACCTTAAGCCAAATACTGACCCTAATAATACACATACCTTTAAACTTGACCCTTACCATAAATCTAAACCTTACACTAGACCTAACCATAAACATAAACCGAAACCTATCTCTGATGTAACCCTAAACCTGACAAGAGCCCTAGCCCTAATATTAGCCCTAACACAAACACAAACACTATCTCTTATCCTAGAATAAAACTTAGCCTTAATCATAACCCTAACCCTAATTCTAACACTTTCCCTAGACCTAAACCTAGTTATAACCCCATTGCTTACCTGAAACCTAACCCAGACCTTAACATTAACATTAAACCTAGACCTAACCTTAACCCTAGGACTAATCCTAACACTAAACCTAGCCCTAATCCTAAACCTAACCCGAATCCTAGCTTTAAGAATAACTACAACTCTTGGTCTAGCCCTAGCCTTAATTCTAACTCAATCACTTACCATAATCTTATTCCTGGCCATAGCTTACATTAACCATAGCCCTAACCTTACATTTTGCCCTAACCATAGATCTAAACCTAACTCTAAATCTAAACCTAATTCTAAAACTAAACCTAAACCTAACACTAGCCCTAACCCTAAAGCTAATCCTAAAACTAGCTCTAACCATAGGCTTAGACCTAAAACCAAACTGAGCCATATCAATAGCCCTAAACTTTTACCTAAACCAAACCTTAACCTTATATCTAGCCCTAAGCCTAGCCCTAATTTGAGTTCTAAATTTAACCCTAAATCTTTCCCTAAACCTGTCTCTGACATTAACACTAACCCTACCTCTAAACATCACCCTAAACCTAAACCTTAACCTAACACTAGACCTGGTCCTAGCCCTAATTCTAAAACTAGTTCTAATCATAAACTTAGATCATACATTAGCCATAACCTTAAACCTAATGGTAACGCATCCCTAGCCCAAATCCGATACCTAACCCTAGCTTTCACACTAACCCTAACCCTAACACTATCCCTAACCCTAACCTGAAACATAGCTCTAACCCTACCTCTAACCTTATAATTTTCCCTAGTCAAACCCCAACCCAAATGCTAACCCTAGTCCTAAAATTAGTCCTTAGTCTAACCCAAACCCTAACCCTATTACTAGTCCTAACAATAGCCCTCATTCTTGTTATAACCATAACACAAATTCTAACCATAACCCTGACCCTTATTCTGACCCTGAACCTAAACCAAACCCTAACACTAGCCCTACCCATAACCCTATAAATAAACTTAACCCTAATTCTAGACCTAGATTTAACCTAATCATACATCTAGCCATATCTTTAACCAAGACATAAAAAAAAAAGCCCTTGCTCAAATGATAACCCTTAACCTAAGCCAAACACTAACCTTACCTAAGACATACCAATCCTAATTCTGGCTCCAGCTCTAACCCTAACCCTAATCCAAACATAGACTCTGACATAACACTAAACCTAGGTATAAAACTGACCTTAACTGAAATTTAAACCTAACACTAGAACTAGCCATAACCGTAAACATAACCCTTACATTACCATAGCACTAAAACTAGCTCTAAACCTAACACAAAACCTAGCCCTAATCCTAGTCCTAAATCTAGCCCAAAGCGTAACCCTAACCCTAACCTAACCTTATCCCATACCGTAAGCCTAACACTCATGCTAACCCTAACCCTGGTCTTATACCTAACCCTGGATAAATCCCAAAACTGAACCCTAAACATAACCCTAGCCCTATCCCTAAACAAAATCCTAATCCTATCCCTAATCATAATGTTAACATTAGCTCTAATACTATCTCTAAATTTATCCAACACACTAAACAGAACATTAACCCTAATGATAACCTTAGCTCTAATCCTAATTTTAAACCTATTCCTAGATCTAACCCTAAACCCAACCCTCATCATAGCCTTTACCCTACATAAAACCCTAACCCTTACTCTAACTCTAACCCTAGCCCAAAACCTAACACTAACCCTAAACCTAAAACTTCCCCTAACCCTAATCTGACATCTAACCCTATCCATTACCCTAACTCAAATGATAATCTTAGTCCTAATATTAACACAAACCCTAAACCTAAAACTACCCTTAAAACTAACCCGACATCTAACCCTATCCATTAACCTAACTCTAACGATAACCTTTGCCATAACCCTAAAACTATCCCTAAACTTAACCGTAAATCTAACCCTAGACATAATCCTAAACCTAATCCTCACCTTAGCACTATCCCTAGCTCAAAACCTAACCTGTACCCTAAGCCTAACCCAAACCCTAACACTAGGCCTATCCCTAACCCTAACTCTAGCCATAATACTATCAAAAACCCTAGCCCAAACACTAGATCTAATGCTGTTCATTACCCTAACAATAACCCTAACCCAAATGCTAACCCAAGGCCTAAACCTCACCCTATCACTAACCCTAACCCTACCAATTACCTTGAACTTATCCTGAATCCTAAATCTAAACCAATCCATAAACCTAACCCTAATTCTAACCCTAATCCTAATTTGCGCCCTAACCCTAATAATTAACCTAACACAAACCCAAATCCTGAAACTTACCCTAAAAATGCACCTTACTCTTTACCTGGGTCTTACCTTAAACCTAACATTAGACCTAGCCATGAATAGAACCCTATAACTATCCCTCACTGTAACCCTAAACCTGACATTATCCCAATCCATAAAACTTGCCCTAACCCTAACATAAATCCTAGCCCTCATCCTAACACAAAATCTAGCCTTAATTCTAACACAAACCTAACCCAAGACCTTAACTTAATTCTAATTATCGCCCTAGCCCTACACCTAGGTATAACCCCATCCCTTCCCCTAAACCTAACCCCAATCTAATCTTCCCCATCCCTAAGCCTAAACCTAATCTTAAACATAGCCCTAACACTAGGCCTAACCTTAGAACCAATCCTAGACATATTCCTAGCACTAATTTAGCCTTAAACTTAACACTAACACTAGCCTTAAGACTAACTCTAACTATTGCCTTAGCTCTACTCCTAGTTCAAACCCTATCACTTACTGTAACCCAAACACTAGACCTAACCTTAGCCCTAACCCTAGTCATAGCCCTAACCTTAGAAATAACCATAACTCTATATGTACCACTAAGCCTAAACTCACCCTATCACTTGCAGTAACACTAAGATTAATTGTAAAACTACCCTTAACTTTATCCTTAGCCGTAAAAATAAGAAGCCATAACACTAACCCTAACCCTTAACCTAAACCAAAACCTAACCCTACATCTAGCCCTAAGCCTACCCTAATTCAAATCCTATCCCCAACCCTAAAACTAACCCTGACCTTGACTCTGAACCTAAAACTAAACCTAGCTCAAAATATCACTGTGAAATTTAACCTAACCATTAAACTAGTCTTAACCCTAACTGTAACCCTAAAATTACGCCTAATCATAATTCTAGTTCTAACATTAGCTGTATCCCTAATACTAGCACTAATGTTACCCAAAATTTAGCCCTAATGTGAGCCCCAACCCTACCTTTAACCCTAACTATAAACCTAAACCAAGTCCTATCCCTTACCCTAAACCTAACACTAAATTTAATCCTTGCACTATCCCTCAACCTAACACTAACCCAAACACTAACACTAACCATAACCCTAGCCCTAACTCTAGCTATAACCTTATCCATTACACTAACCCTAACCCTAATCCTAACCCTAATGCTAACCCTTGGCCTAACCCTAACACATTCGCTAACCCTAACCTATCCATTACCCTGAACATAACTGTAACTCTAAGCCTAACCAAACACTAAACCTAGAGGTAACACTAACCCTAAAAGTAGCCTTAATTGTAACCCTAGTTCTCACATTAGCCATAGCCATAAAGCTAACACAAAACCTAGCCTAGACCGAATCCAAGCTCTAACCCTAGCTGTAACCCTAATCCTAAATCTAACCCTAGCCATAACCTTTACCCTAACCCTAGTGTTTTATTTAAGAGAGAGTGAGAGAGAGAGGGAGAGAGAGAGAGAATTTTTAATATTTATTTTTTAGTTATTGGCGGACACAACATCTTTGTATGTGGTGCTGAGGATCGAATCTGGCCGCACGAATGCCAGGCGAGTGTGCTACCGCTTGAGCCACATCCCCAGGCCCTAACCCTAGTCTTAACACTAGTGCTAACCATATACCTTACCCTAAGCCAAACTATAACCCTAAAGCTACCCTTGTCCTAAATTTAATTCTTAGTCAAACCCAAAACCTAACTCTATTACTAGTCCTAACCCTAATCCTCAATCTAGCTGTATCACTATCCCAAACCTTAACACTAACCCTGACCATTTTCTGACCCTAACACTAACCATAGGTCTAAACCTGACCCTAACCCTAAACCGACCCCTAACATTGGCACTACATGTATCCCTATAACTAAACATTACACTAACACTAGACCTAGACCTACACTTAATCTATTATCTAGTGATATTTCTAGGCCTAGCCCTAAACAAAAACTTCGTCCTAGCCCTCATAATAACCCTTAACCTAACCCAAACACTAACCATACCCCTAGACCAAACCCTAGTCCTAATGCTGGCCCTAACTATAAACCTAACCCTAAACCAAACACTGACCCTCACCCTAACACAAACCCTAGCTCTAAACCTTATCCTAACAAAACACATAACCCTAACACTAGACGTAACCATATTACTAACCCTGAGACTAGCCATCACCATAGGCCAAAACCTACCTCTAACTCTATACATTACCCTACCCTAACCCTAACCCTAATGCTAAACCTAGCCCTAATCCTCACACTGACTCTAACCCTAATTCTCATCCTAATCCAAACCCTAGCTCAATCCCTAACCCTTAAACTAAAACTAGCCATAACACAAATCCATGGCTTAAACCTAAACCTAACCTAAACCCTAGCCCTAATACTAACCTTAACCCTATCCCTAACCCTAGCTCTAACGTACCCATTACCCTAACCCTAACCCTAACCCTGATGATAACCCTAACCCTTACCCTAAATCTAACCTAACACTAACCCTAGACATAACCAGAAACCTAACCCTTGCCATAGAGCTGACCCTTGCTCAAATGCTAACCATTAACCTAAACCTAACACTAAACATATCCCTAAACATAACCTTAAGCCTAACCCTAACCCTAACACAACATTAAACCCTATCCAATACCCTAAAACTAATGATAAACCTAGCCCTAATCTTAACACTAACCTTGAACCTAACCCTAACTATAACCTAGACCTAACCCTAAACGTAACCCTTGCTCTACTGATAACCATAGCTCTAACTCTAAACCATACCCTAAACCTAAACCTCACCCTAGGCCTAAACCTAACTCTATCCCTAATAATAACCATAACCCTAGCCCTAACCCTAGCCCTTACCCTAAGCACAACCATAACCCTAAGGATAACCCTAGGCCTAACTCTATCCCATTAGCTATCTCTAACACTATCAATTACCCTACACCTAACATGAACCCTAAACACAAACCTACCATTACCCTAACCCCTAGGATTAGGGCTAGTTTTTGCGTGAGGTTTAAGGCTAGGGTTAGGGCAATGACAAACATAAGAACTAGGGTTACAATTAGGGTTATTTTTAGGGTTAGGTTAGGGGTAGGTCAGTGTTAGGGTTAAGTTTAAAGTTAGATTGATATTTATAGCTAGAGATAGTGTTAGGATATGAGTCAGGTCGGGGTTAGTTTTACAGTTAGGGTTAGGGCTCGAATTTAGGGCTAGGGTTACTGTTAGGGTTTGGTTTAAGTTTAGGGTGCTGTTTAGAGCTAGGATGAGTGTTAGGATATGAGTCAGGTTCCGGGTTATTTTTAAGGTTAGGATTAGGACTTGAATTAGGGCTAGGGTTAGTTCTAGGTGTAGTGCTAGTGTTTGGTTTAAGTTAAGGTTTAGTGTTATGCCTGTTGCTCAGTTTTGTTTTAGTGCTATGGTTAAGGTTAGGGCTAGTTTTATTATTAGCTTTAGGGTTCAGGCTAGGATTATGGTTTGGGTTTTGATTAAGGCTGGGTTTCACACTAGGATTAGGGATAGGTTTTGTGTTAGGTTTAGTGCAAGAATTAGGATTATGGCTAATGTCAGGTCTAGGTTTATAGTTAGGGAGAGTCTTAGGGTTAGGTTTATGGCTAGTGTTGCGTTTAGGGAAAAGGTCAGGTTTAGAGCTAGGCGTATTATTAGGGTCATGGTGAGGCTTTGGGTTTGGGTTACAATAAGGTTTAGGTTTAGGGCTCAAATTAGCATTAATGTTAGAGTTAGGGTTAGGGTAATTGATATGGTTAGGATTAGGGTTCAGTTTAGGTTTAGAGTAATAGATATGGTTTTGGTTTGTGATAGGTTTAGGGATAGGCCTAGAGTTAGCATTAGCATTATGGTATCATTAGGGTAATTTATAGGGTTAGACCTAGGGTTAGGGCTAGGGTTATGGTTAGGATTAGGGCTTGAGTTAGGGTTAGGGTCAGGGTTAGGGCGAGGTTTAGTGTTAGGATTAGGTTTCAGAAATGGTTCAGGGTTAGATCTAGGGTTAGTGCTAGGGTAAGGTTAGTGCTAGTGTTATGGTCATGGTTAGTGTTAGGGTTAGTGTTAGGGTTAGGGCTATGGTTATCATTAGGGTTTAGGTAATTCATTTAGATGTCAGGTTAGAGTTAAGGATAAGTTTAGGTTAGAACCCTAACCCTAATGCTAATTTGAGGCCTAACCCTAAACCGGACTCTGACCTTAATAATACACCTAGCTCTAAACTTGACCTTTACTGTAAACCTAACTTTCCACTAGACCTAGCAATAAACCTAAAGTTAACACTATTCCTAACCATAATCTTAGACCTGACATTAACCCTAGCTCTAATCCTAGCTCTAAACTTAACATAAAACCTAGCCCTCATCCTAGCCCTAATCCTAGCCTTAATCCTAACCTGAACACTCACCCTTTTCCTATACCTAATTTTAACCCACTCCCTAGCCTTGAACCTAGCCGTAACCTCACCCTTTCCCTTAAAACTCACCATAACCCTAACACTAACATTAACCCTAATTCTAGCCCTAACCATATGTCTAACCCTAAACCTAAACCTAGTGGTAATCTAGCCCTAATTTAGCCTGAAAACTAAGCAAATTTCTAACTCTAGTCCTAAGAATACCTCTAACTCTCAACTTAGCCCTATTTTTATTTCTAAACCTGTCCATTACCGTAACCCTAACACTAGCTATAACCTTAGCCCTAACCCTAAATCAAACCATAATCCTAAATCTAACCTTAACCTTAAGCCTAAACCTCACCCTACCACTAGCTGAACACTATTGCTAATCATAAAACTAACCCTAACCCTAGCCCTAGCCCTAAAACAAAACCAAGCCATTACCCTAAACCTAAACCTAACCTAAACCAAACCCTAACCATACAACTAGCCATAACCCTAGCTCAAATTTGTGTCCTAGAACTAAAACTAACCCTTACAATGACTCATATCCAAACACTAACCTTAGCTCTATATATCACCCTAAACATAAAGAAAATGCTAACACCATTCCTAGCCCAAAACCTAACCCTAAAACTAACCCTAATAATAACCCTAGTTCTTACATTAGCTATAGTCCTAACCCTAGCCCTAATCCAAAAACAAAATTAGCCCTAATCTGAGCCCTAAAACTAGATTTAACCCTAACCCTAGCCCTAGACCTCAACTTAACCCTAATCCTAGCTCTAAGCCTAGCTGTAACCCTATCCCTTATCCTAAGCCAAACCCTATCCATAATGCTAACCCTAGTCCTAATAGTAATCTTTAGCCTAAATCAAACACTAACCCTATTATTAGTCCAAACCCTAGCCCTCATTCTATCTCTAAAAATAACCCAAAACCTAAACCTAATCTTCACCCTTATTCTGACCATGACACTAATTATAGGTCTAAACATGACCCTAACTCTAAACTAAACCCTGAAACTACCCCTACCAGTAAATTTTACCTAAACCTAACCCTATCACTACCCCTATACCTAAACCTAATCCTAAATCTACTGATAACTCTAGCCCTAGACCTAAACAAAAACTTAGTCCTAGCCCTAACAATAACACTTAACTTAAACCAAACAATAACACTACCTCTAGACCTAACACTACTCCTGATTCTGGTTTTCACCCTAACTCTAATCAGAACACTGACCCTGACACTAACACTAAACCTAGCTCTAAAACTGACTAAACCAAAATCTAAACCTAACACTAGACCTAGTCATAACCCTAACCCTAAAAATATCCCTAATTAGAACCCTAGATCTTACATTACCCATAGCACTAAAGCTAGACCTAAACCTAACACAAAACCTAGCTCTAAACCAAGGCCTAAATCTACCCTAAGCATAACCCGAACCCTAAACCTAGCCCTAACCCTAAGCCTAACCCTCACCTTAGACCTAAGCATAGCTCAAAGCCTAAACTTTGGCCTAAACCTAACCCTAGCCTTATCCCTAATAATAACCCTAACACTATTTCTAACCCTAACCCTAACTCTAACCCTAACCCTATACATTACCCTTATGATAACCCTAGTCCTATTGTTAACCCTAGGCCGAACCCTAACCCTATCGCATACCCTAAATCTCTCCATTACCTAAACCTACCCTGAACCGAAAACCTAACCAT
The DNA here is from genome assembly GCF_047511675.1 of Marmota flaviventris. NCBI lineage: Eukaryota > Metazoa > Chordata > Mammalia > Rodentia > Sciuridae > Marmota > Marmota flaviventris. The sequence goes on from NC_092508.1 coordinate 113,094,295, forward strand.
ATTCATTACCCTAAACCTAACTCTAACCCTAATGCTCATTTGAGCCTTATCCCTAAATCTTAACCTAATACAAACCGTAACCCTGACCCTGAACCTAAAAATACCCCTAGATCTAAAACTGACCCTTACCTTAAACTTAACACTTACAGTAGACTAAGACATAGACCTAACTACAAATCTACTCCTAAATGTAACACTAGACCTGACATTATCCCTAGCCCTAATTCTAGACCTAAACCTACAACAAACCCTAGCCCTCATCCTAGCCCTAAAACCTAGCCTTAATCTAAACTATAACCCTAAACCTAGCCCTAATCCTAATAATAACCCTCACTCTACCTCTAAACCTAGCTATAATGCATCCCTTACCCTAAACCCTAAACCGAGTCCTAGTGCTAGGAGTAAGCTGAGCACTAACCCTAGTTCTAAACCTTGCCCTGATTTAGCTCTATCCCTAAAACTAACCATAACCCTAGCCCTGAGACTAACTCTAACTCTCGCCCTAGCCTTATCCATATTTCTATCTTTATCATTTACCATAACCCTAACCCTAGATCTAACCCTTACTCCAAGTCTTAACATAACCCTCAGCCTAAGCCTAACACAAACACTAGCCCTGACCCCACCGCTAATCATATAAGCTAGGACTAAAACAAAACTGAGCAATAGAGGCTGAGGATATGACTCAAGTGGTAGCGCATTCAACTGGCATGTGTGGGGTGCTGGGTTTGATCCTCAGCAACAATAAAAATATAATTATAAAAAAGATGTTGTTTCCACCAAAACTGAGCAATATTCCTAACCTTAAACCTTAACATAATCCAAACCCTAACACTACACCTAGATCAAACCCAAGCCCTAATTCGAGTCCTTACAATAATCTTAATCTAACCCTGACCCTGAATCATATCCTAACACTCACCCTAGGTCTAAACACCATCCTAAACTTAAACTGAAACCCTAACAGTAACCCTAGCCTTAAATTAAATCATAACCCTAAACATAAAACTAACCTTGATGCTGATTCATACCCTAACAGTCACCCTAGCTCTAAAGAACACCCTAAACTGAAATGGAACCCTAAGAGTAATGCTAGCCCTTATTTGAGACCTAAAAATAACACTGTCTCTGAATCATGTCCTAATACTAACCTAGCTATAAATATCACCCTAACATTAAACCTAACCCTAACACTAGACCTACACCTACCCCTAAACCTAATTGTAACCCTAGTCCTTATATTATTCATTGCCATAACATTAGCCCTAACCCTAACCCCCAAATTAGCCCTAATCTGAGCCCTAAACCTAGATTTAACCCTAACCCTAACCCTAACACTAGCCCTAACCCTAGCTCTTAGCCTATCCCTTACCCAAAGTGAAACCCTAACCCTAATGGTAACCCTAGACCTATCCATAATCCTTAAGCTAACCAAAACCCTAACTCTATTAATAGTCATAACCCTACCCTCACTCTATCTCTAACCCTACTCCAAACCCTAATGTTAACCCTGACCATTTTTTTCACCCTAACAGTAATCCTAGGTCTAAACATGGCCCTAACCCTAGACCAAACCCTAACACTAACTCTAGACATAAACCAAATACTAAATCGAGCCTTAAATCTATCCCTAGTCCTAAACAAAAACCTATCCCTAGCCCTTAAAATAACCCTTAACCTAACACAAATATTAACCCTACCCCTAGACTTAAACCTAGTTGTATTTCTGGCTGTAAACATAATTCTAACTCTAACCCAAACACTGAACCTGCCTTTAAGAGTAAACCTACCTCTAAACCTGACACTACCAAAAATCTCAACCTAACACTAGACCTAGCCAAAATCCTAACCCTAAAACTAGCCCTAATCATAACCCAGCTCTTATATATCCCACAGCCCTAACCCTAGGCCTAAACCTAACACAAAACCTAGAGCTAATCCTTGGCCTAAGCATAACCCTAACCCTAAACTAACACTTGATTAGGCCCAACCATAGATCAAAGCCTAACTCTTATCCTAAACATAAACCTATATTTATCCCTAAATATACCCCTAACACTATCCCTAATCCTAAACTCAACTCTAGCCCTAAACCTAGCTCTAAACCTACCCATTACCCTAAAACTAATCCTAAACCTATTGATAACCCTAGGCCTAAACCTAACCCTAAACCTAACCAGAAAACTAACACTAGACCTAACCCTAAACCTCACACACATCATAGACCTAACTCTAGCTCAAACCCTAACCCTTACCATAAACCTAAACATAACCATAGCCCTAAACCTAAACCTAAACCTCAATTTAACACTAACGAAAACCCTGTGCCTACATCTAAACATATCCATTACTCTAACCCTAACCCTAACCATACTCTAATGTTATCCCTAGACCTAACTCTAAACCTAAACCTCGCCCTAGCCCTAAACCTAGGTCAAAACCTAACCCTTATGATAAACATAAACCTAACACTACCCCTAGTTCTAACCCTAACCCTAACCCTAACTCAAGACCTATTCCTAACCATAACCCTAGCCATAAACTTAGCTCTAACCCTATCTATTTTCCTAACCATTACCCTTACCCTAATGCTAACCCTAGGCCTAACACAAACACTATCGCTAAACCTAACACTATCAATTACCGAAATCCTAACGTGAAATATAAATAAAAACCTATCATTACCCTAACCCTGCCTAATGCTAATTGAATCCCTAACTTTAAGCCTGAACCTATTCCAATCCCTAACCTAGACCTTCACCTTAATAATACCCCTAGCCCTAAACCTGACCCTAACCCTAAACCTAAACCTTCACTAGACGTACCCATAATCCTAACCCTAAAACTATCTTTAAACATAATCCTAGACTTGATATTAGCCATACTCCTAATTCTAGCCCTACGCTAAAACAAACCCTAGCCCTGATCCTAGCCCTAAACCTAGCCTTAATCATAACCCTAATCCTAACCCTTATTCTAAACATCACCCTACCTCTAAAACTAGAGTAACACCATCCCTTACCCTAAACTAAATCTTAAATCTAAACCTAATTCTATGCTTAAAATGAACATTAACCATAGACCTCATCAAAGCCTGATCATAGAAATTTCGAAATTGGGGAGTCTATTGGGGCAAGCTTACAGATGAATCATGGGCAGTTTCAAAGAAATCTGACAAAATAATTGGGTTAGCTATTTCTATACATGCATATTTCCCTGTTTTCTCCTAAAGTGTTCTCAGATAAATTCGTATTGCATGCTTCAGCTTATTATTCATTACACAAGGAACAAACCAGAGAGTGCCCACAGAGAACTGATTGAGTGTGTGAAGTTTTAGGCAGTAAGCACCAACCTTGTTTGATTTCCAACTCCATGTCCATTTACCCATGTAGATCAAAATGAAGTGAATCCATAAAATACAAATTGTTCCTGTCAGCAAAGAATTGAACTGAGAAGGCTGAAATCTGGGGAACATAGTAAGGTGGCTAGGTAAAAATGTATCCTGCCCAGTATCAAAGAATTTTGAACAAGACAAAATCTAACCCTAACACTAGACCTAACTGTAACCTAACCTGTTTAGAGTACCTTTGATCATAGAAGTCTGTCGCGACCCCTTGCCCGCAAGGAAGACGCAACTCCGAAATCTTCTCTCAGTAGTTTATTCAGGTCCCTTGATATTTATTATTCTTTCTTCTTCTTCCTCCTCCCGGATGCCCTCCCAGCCTTAATAAAGCATCCCAAGCCCCAATGCAAAGCTGCCGCGTGGAACTCTCTCACAGGGTGGTGAAAAATCATGTGCCAACTCTCTCAGATAAGGAGTTGTTTGTCACATACCACAGCGGAGCCAGCGCCATCTCGTAATGGCGACCATAGTCTGCAGAAACGGCAGAAGCGGCTCACCACAGTTCCCCCTTTATGTTTTATTAAAACAATACAGGCGAGAGTAGAGGTCCTATCCCACTGTGCAGAAGTGGCTGCATAGTATGGCTCAGTCCTAAGGAGGGCCCTTCCCCAGATCTGAGGCCATATCAGCCGACGCCTTTTTTCGAGGGGCGGGGCGTGGACGCGTCTAACCCGCATGCAATAGGACATGCTCTCCTTGAGGTCCACGTCAAGGATCACTCAAGTGCAGTGCCTTGCCTCGCATCCTGTATCGTGACGATGGTGGACGAAGGGGGATAGCTGAGGCTGAACTGTGGCTGTATTAATGACAAACAAGTTGGCAGCACCCTGAAAGAAAGGCACGGACTTTAAAGCGATAGTAAAGCACTAGTGTGGAAACCCATCTGCGTGCAATGGCAGCAAGACCAGCAGAGTGCAAGGGCTTTCCAACACTAAGAGAATAACAAGGAAAGTCATGTCGATCCCAGTGCAATGTTATAATAACTTGGGGTGCAACGACCATGACAAAGGTTTACTGTTTAAGATGCACAAGCCAGACTTGAGGTGAGTTGCCATTTTCTAAAGCTGCAAGAGCTTGTATGATCATAGCCTTTTCTTGTGCATGGCGAGTTTTAAGGCGACAGAGAAACCACAAACAAAGTATAACACTGAAGCAGCACATTGCACCAAAAATGCCTACTCCCACCCACTCTTTGAAGAAGGAAAAAGCAGAAGATATCCAATCGGTGAATTGACCCAAAGTCACTGGTTCGACACGGGTACTATTCAAAACAGCAATCTGAGTTAGTTGAGACTGGATCAAGTTTTCTGCTGCCAAGGACCAGGTTCCGGATAGATATTCCCCGATGATGCGGGAGGCATTTCTGGAATCATTAAATCTGACAGAGGTTATGCATAAATGTGCACGTTGGTCAACACAACCCAAAAGCACCAAGTCGGCCAATTCTTCTACCTGAGCTTGGAGTAAATCTATCCTTTGGTTGGCAGCTAAAATCCCTGACAAAATATGTTGATTAATTGAATTTTGGGATTCAAGTATAGTGGAAGTTTGTTGAACAACTTGATTAATAGTGGCAGCAGTTTGTACTTGACTGGCCATGGCCACTCCAGCTGTAACTGCTGCAGCAGCAGACACTGCCACAGCTGTCACTATAGCTGCCGTAATTCCAAAATCTCTGCGGACTCTAAGTAGTTCAACAATGGGGAATTTATCTGGGTCCGCAGTGACTGGGATTGGGACAAAGGTTGGAATTTTCATAACCACTGCTACAGTCCAAGAACCATTCCAACACTCAGATAAGAGACAAGTAACACTAGAACAATCCAGCATCCCCGACGAGGTATTGTTAGCCAAAAGGAGCAAGAACGGGGATTGGACGCAGACCATTGCAGGAGGCAATGTAGCATTATGTAGCAAAGAGTTGAGCGAAACAGATGTGAGCCTATTACCTCGTTCACTTTTCCTAACAGTGCCAGAAACATTAGCCAGACAGGTTTTGGCTCCTAGCAATTGAGCCAATGCAGAAATATCAGCTGAAGCCCCCTTCTCATTGGAAATCAGCCATTGAAACCAGGACCAACCTACTCCTGTAGAGGAGTTGGCACTATGGTTAAAATTATAAACATACCTCTTAAGAGAGGGGGAAAAGGAGAAACCCTTAGTAACTTGAAGTTTCTCCCAAGAATGATCCTGACAAGGCGTAAATGTTGGGGGGAAACCAAGATTAGGGGTACAGTAAGGAGAGGCCTTGAAATGAGTGGCATTGTAAGTACTATTAAAAGAAGGAGGTACTGGGATTAGTACCTTGGAGATCATAGCCAAGGTAGTTATGTTTAAAGCAGAGCTATTTACAGGGGTCCCTGAACCTGATTGCTTCCCCGAAACTACTTGGCTCAGTACAGCATTAATAATACTCCCTGAGACCTGATTGGACCGCAATGGGTCCTCCCAGTTAGTCAGATTTTTGGTCTTAAGGCTAATGCAATTAGCATTTCCAAGGCTGAAACAAAAAACTCCTGTGAGATTAACCTGAGATCGATTAAAAATGCTTTCCACGTCCCCTCTAGGAGAGGCACAGGGAGCAGACATCTCACATGAGGTAGAGAAAAGAGTGGGGAGGACACTAGAACTACCATGAACCGGCATCGGCATTGGCCAAGCCCGTGCCACTGCCCACCACTGCATTGGTGTCGTCTGTGCCATCGGCACCAGCACCAGAACCAGAGCACGTAGCAGAGTGAAGATCCTCATCACAGGGTTGCTGTGGTATCTCTTGTTGCTGGTCGGTTGATGTCAAGACTCTTCTTGTCAGGCGTTCAGGGACCCACAACGGCTCCGTGCGATCCTGGGGAAAAACACATACAGATCCTCGTGCCCATGTCAGCACGGGGTCGGGGCCGTTCCATTGGCCTGTAAGAACATCCTTCCACTTAACATAACCAATCACAGAGGGCTGAGGGGACACATGTCTATCAGCCACAGAGTGACCATGAATATCCAAATTTAAAAAATTAATGGTAAAGAGAGCTAAGGACAGGCGTTCTTTAGGAGTGTGTTCAGCTCCTATTCCCCCTTTTTGTTTTTGTAAAGTTTCCTTTAAGGTGCGATGAGCACGCTCAACAATGCCTTGTCCTTGAGGATTGTAAGGCAGACCATGAGTAAGTTGCACTCCCATGGTAGAACAAAAGGATGTAAATTGTCTGCCAGTATAAGCAGGTCCATTATCAGTCTTAAGGGATGCAGGAGCACCCCATGCTGCCCATGCTTCTAGGCAATGAGTGATAACATTACGTGCCTTCTCTCCCGACAAAGCAGAGGCATGAATAACTCCAGAGCACGTATCAACAGAAACGTGTACATACTTGAGGTTACCAAAGTCAGGTATGTGCGTCACATCCATTTGCCAGACAACCAATGGTTTTAATCCCCGTGGGTTCACTCCATAAGTAGGGGGATGAAGAAATGTGACACAATGAGGACATTGTAATACTATCTGACGAGCATCCGCTCTTGAAATGGAAAAACGCCTGCGCAGCGTTAAAGCATTAACATGGAAATTTTGGTGAAATAATTTAGCCCCCTCTAAGGAGGAAGCCAAGCATATCAACTGGCCTCTAGTGGCTGAGTCCGCACAGGCATTACCCTGTGATAACGGACCAGGAAGAGAAGTATGAGCCCGTATGTGCATTGGATAAAAGGGAGCAGTGCGGCTACAGATAAGTTGTTGAAGCTGATTAAAGTAAGCAGATACATTATGGGCATTACTAATAGCTCCCACGGCCTCCAGGACTTTGAGTGCTTGTACCACATAAATAGAGTCCGAGATAAGATTAAAAGGAAAAGAACACTGTTTAAAAACCTCAATAACAATTTGCAGTTCAACCCATTGTGGATTACCAGGAGCAAATTGATGCTGAACAGGGGGAGAATCATTAATTACATAAGCTCCCATTCCAGACTTGGAACCATCAGTGAATATATTAACAGCCCCCGGAATTGGATTGGGTGAAGTTACCTTAGGGAAAATGATGGGATGTTCTTTAACAAAATGGAGTAATGGATGGGAAGGGTAATGATTATCAATAGCCCCTTGAAACGAGCAACATAGAATAGCCCAGTTGTCTAGAGTAGCACACAAAACATTAAGTTGAGCCTTAGTATAGGGTATAATAAAAGAAGAAGGTGATTGTCCGAAAAATTGAATGCTTTGGTGAATCCCTTTAAGTGCTAACGCTGCAACAGCATCAGGATAGTATTCTAAAGATTTTCCTGGGGATATATGTGGGTGGATCCATAGTAAAGGCCCATCTTGCCACAGTACTCCAGTAGGCTGCCGCATAGTGGCAAGCACACATAACTGGAAAGATTTATCACTTTGGAGCCTGTATAGAGTAGCATGTTGTATAGCTTCTTCTACTGTTATAAGGGCCGCTCTAGCCTCTTTGGTGAGGCTACGAGGAGAAGCAAGATCTGGATCACCCTTAAGGGTAGCATACAAAGGCTGGAGCACACCATTAGGAATATGTAAATATCCCCTTATCCAATTAATATCTCCCAACAGTTTTTGAAAATCATTCAGAGTTTGGAGATCTTGAGTTCTTATGGTGATTTTTTGTGGTTTTAGTTTATCATACCCAATTATTGCTCCCAAATACTCAATAGAATTCCCCGTTTGAACCTTTTCAGGTGCAATATGTAGCCCATATTGAGCTAACAGCTTTACTAAGTCTTTATAGGCCTCATTAACTATCTGCTCTAATTTAGCGGCCAATAACACATCATCCATATAATGAATAATCTTGATGGAGGGATACTTATGTCTAAGAGGTGCGAGTGCCTTCCCCACATACATCTGGCACATCGTGGGACTATTAGCCATTCCCTGTGGCAACACTACCCACTCAAACCTAAGATCTGGCTCCTCGTGGTTACACGAGGGAAGGGTGAAAGCAAAACGTTGTGAGTCTTTAGGATGCAAAGGAATAGAAAAGAAACAGTCTTTAATGTCAATAGCAATAATATGCCAGCCCTGAGGAATAGAGGAGAGCAGAGGTAGCCCTCTTTGAATGGGCCCCATAAGTTGCATTTGAGCATTAACTGCTCGTAAATCATGTAGTAGGTGCCACTTTCCTGATTTTTTCCTAATAACAAATATGGGAGTATTCCATGGAGAAGTAGAAGGTTGGATGTGGCCCAAGTTTAGTTGTTCTTTGATTAAATTATGGGCCGCTGCCAATTTAACCGAGGGAAGAGGCCACTGAGGCACCCAAACAGGCTCCTCGGTGAGCCATGTTATGGGTATTTGAGCCCCAGTGGCCCCTAGGAAAAACCCAGACCAAATCTGTTAAGCTTTTGATGACCTTGCACAGGATGCCTACACCCCTGTAGGTGTTTTCCTAGTCCTAGACCTGGCCTATACCCCATATTTTGCATAATCTGTTGAGACACCGGAGAATAGTCATTACTAAGAGTAAACCCCATGTCTTTCATCAGATCACGACCCCATAAAGAGATAGGTAAATCAAGTACATAAGGCTGAAAGGTGCCATTGTGTCCTTCTGGGTCCTTCCAAGATAGATGTCTACAGCTGATTTGAGGGGCCTGGGCATATCCCAAACCTCTTAGTGATTGATCTGAGAGCTGCACCGGCCACCCCTTTGACCAGTCCTTTTGTGCTATTATACTACGATCTGCTCCAGTATCTAACAATCCCAAAATTGATTTGCCTTCTATGGTTAAGTTTAAAGTAGGACGGTCATTCATATCTAAGGACAAATAAACAGAATTCCCTCCAGTGACTCCAATCTCATCACTTGTCCTTGAAAAGGAATCAGCAGGAAAGCGGGTATGCAGACTGGGTAGAATTAGCAATTGAGCAATCCGGTCTCCTGGGGAAATGGACACAATACCCCTTGGAGCTTCCACCATAACCTTTACTGATCCTACAGTATCAGGACTAATGACTCCAGGAAAGACATGAAGACCTTGTAATATAGAGGATGCACGTCCAATTAGCAAGCCTACAGTGCCAGGTGGTAAAGGTCCTTTGAATTCAGTTTCCACCAATTGGACTCCCATCTTAGGTGTTAGTACGAGTCTGGAGGTGGAACAGAGGTCCAATCCCGCGGCACCTGTAGTGGCTCTCCGCGTCTCATGGGATGGCGTAGAGATGGCCATGTCTCGGGTTTGGGTGTGACATTCTCCATTGCCCCATATATTTGTGGGCCCTGGGGTCGGGGGCCCCTTCGGCCGTTTTTTGGCCCAGCTGAAACAGGCTGTCCATAGATGTCCCACACTGATCTACACTCTTTTGCCCAATGCTTTCCCTTTTTACATTTTGGACACAGCCCCGGTTGACGAAGGCCATTGGAAGGGCCACCGCGAGGGGGTCCAGTAAAATTATCTTTTTTAGGACATTCACGTCTGAAATGACCAGGTTGACCACAATGGAAGCATGTTCCGGCACCAGGACTGCCCCCTTTTGCCATCCGAAGGACAGCAGCTGCAAGACCTGCATTAGTTAAAGGTCCTCCAATCTCTCTACACACTTTCATCCATGCTTCTATGCCCTTATTTTTATAAGGAGTGATTGCTGCTTTACATTCCTTAGTGCACTGCTCAAAAACCAATTGCTTGATAAGGGGCATGGCTCTATCAGGATCCCCAAAAATCTTTCCAGCGGCATCCACCATCCTTGCTACAAAATCTGAAAAGGGTTCTGTAGGGCCTTGTAGAATCTTGGTCAAATTACCAGACACCTCTCCTCTATTTGGAAGCGACTTCCATGCCCGAATGCAAATGTTGTTAATTTGATCATATGCCTCAAGAGGAAATCCTGTCTGTTGATTTGCAAATCTACCCTGCCCTAAGAGCATATCCTTGTCCCAATGGGGATGTCCCGCCGCATGGTTTTGGGCGGCCTGCTCTATTGCGCCCTCTAGCACGAATGCTCTCCAGTCCAGATATTTACCCGGGGAAACGCAAGCCCGAACAAGGCTAGCCCAATCAGAGGGAGTCATACAGTATCTAGATAGATTCTCCACCTGAGTCAGTGTGAAAGTGGCATCCACCCCATAAGTGCGCACAGACTCTGCCCGGGTCTTTACAATTTTAAAATCTAAGGGTTCATGGACTCTTCCCCTGTTGTCATCCTGAAAAACTGGATAAGCAAGACCCATCTCAGCGTGAACAGCCCTCCATGTTTGGGCATGGAAAGCTCTCCCCGAAGTGCCCCCACCATACGGCGGTGGATCCGGGGGATCGTTTTTCCTGAGCTCCTGTTTCTTTTTGTTCCCTTCTTCTGTAGCTAAACTCCCTAGCTGACAAGACAGCCTCCCGAGCTCTTCCTCCTCATCCTCTGACCCACTTTCGCATGGGGGTGTACGCAGCGTACTGAGATCTGGATACAACCGTCTCCTCCCCCGTGTCATGCTCCGCACACTCCCCTCTTCTCGAGTCACTTCGCTTTCTGCCGTCTCCGACTTTTCCTCATGTAATCGCTCTAAAACCTCCTGTCCTTTAGCAAGTGCTTCCTGGCATCTGCCATCCGTAAGGCAACCACGGACCATTTTCCAAAGAGGTATCACCCCACCCTCTAACATGCCGTGCTCAGATGCAAAATCAAGATCTTTGCCTAATTTATCCCAACTAGGCACAGTAAGGCTGCCCGAAAATGCAAACCACGGTGCAGCGATATCTACCTTTTGTAAAAATCTCTGTAGTGTACTATGCTTCACTTCCAGTCCCTTGGAACGTAACAGGCCATCTAGGGCCAGAAGAAGCGGACTTGAAGATGCGGCACCCATGACACAACGACAAAAAAAATACAGACAACAGAAACACACTGACACAGCGAAAGAAACACAGAAGACGAAAGCGAAAGTAGAAGCGAAAGTACACGGCGCAGCTGCAATAAAATGCAAGGCTTCCTCTTTCATTACAGACAGAGGAGCTGCCCCGCTTTAGTCGCGGATCCCACTTACCTAGGGACTAATGCCGCTTTAATCGCGGATCCCCCTTACCTGGGGACTGACCCCGCTTTGATCGCGGATCCCACTTACCTGGGGACTAACCGGTGCACCACCCCTGACTACTGAGAGTTCTGATTTCCCGGGTTTCGGCACCACTTGTCGCGACCCCTTGCCCGCAAGGAAGACGCAACTCTGAAATCTTCTCTCAGTAGTTTATTCAGGTCCCTTGATATTTATTATTCTTTCTTCTTCTTCCTCCTCCCGGATGCCCTCCCAGCCTTAATAAAGCATCCCAAGCCCCAATGCAAAGCTGCCGCGTGGAACTCTCTCACAGGGTGGTGAAAAATCATGTGCCAACTCTCTCAGATAAGGAGTTGTTTGTCACATACCACAGCGGAGCCAGCGCCATCTCGTAATGGCGACCATAGTCTGCAGAAACGGCAGAAGCGGCTCACCACAGAAGTCTCAAAGTTAAGGAGCCTAGTGGGGCAAGCTAACAGATGAACCCTGCCCAGTAAGAAAGAAATCTGACCAAATGATTGGGGGAAGTAGTTCAGTATATGCATGTTTTCCTGTCCTCTCCTAAAATGCCCTCGCATAGTGTTATTTTTGCATGCCTCACCTTTGGGATACTTTCACAAGGATAAAACCAGAGTGTCCTCACAGAGAACTGATTGAGAGTGTGAAGTTTCAAGCAGCTAGCAAAAACCTTGTTTGATTTCCAGCTCCATTTCCACTTACCCATATAGGTCAAAATGAAGTAAAATCTTAAAAAAAAAAAAAAAAAAAAAAAAAAAAAAAAAAACTGAAATACTGACAGCAAACCAGTGAACCTAGAAGGCCCAAACCAGGATAAGATAGTAAGGCTAGGTAAAAGATAAATCCTGCCTAGTATCAAAGAAATTTGAACAAAAATACTGTAAACCTAACACTAGATCTATCCTTAAGCCTAACCCTACAGCTCACCCTAGCCTGTTTAGAGAACCTTTGATCATAGAAGTCCCAAACTAATGGAGCCTAGTGGGGCAAGCTAACTGATGAATCCTTCACAATATCAAAGAAATCTGAGCAAATTATTGGGGGAAGTGTTTCAGTATATGCATATTTCCTTTATTTCTTCAAAAGTGCTCTGAAATAAAGTTGCTTTGCATGTTTCACCTGAGAGCAACAAGGAACAAACCAGAGATTGCCCACAGAGAATTGATTGTGTGCAGTTTCAAGCAGCTAGCACCAACCCTCTTTGATTTCATGTTCCATTGCTCTTCAACAAAATAGTTCAAAATTAAGTGAAACCTTAAAATACAAACTGTTCCTGACAGCAAACCATTGAACCAAGAAGGCCCAAACCAGAGAACATTGTGAGGCTAGGTAAAATATGAATCCTGCCCATTATCAAGGATACATGAGTCTAAACCTAACACTAGGTTTAAACCTAGCCCTTACTCTAAACCTAAAACAAACCCTAATCTGTTTAGAGAACGTTTTATCATAGAAGTCCCAAATTAAGTGTGCCAAGTGGGGCAAGCTAACAGATGAATCTTGTGCAGTATCAAAGAAATCTGACCAAATAATTTGGGGAGGTAGTTCAGTACATGTATATTTCCCTGTTGTCTCAAACAGTACTTTCGGATAAATATGTTTCTGAATGCTTTAGCTTTGGAATAGAATTACTAATTTTAGGGTTAGAGTTAGGGTTAGGGCTAGGATTATCATTAGGGTTAGGGTTAGGTTTAGTGTAATGGATATGGTTAGATTTAGGTTTAGGGTTAGGGTTAGATTTAAGTCTAGGGTTAAGATTAGGGCTATGGTTATGTTTAGGTTTATGGTAAGGTTTAGGTTTTGAGCTAGGGTTAGGGTTATAGCGAGTGTTAGGTTTAGGGTTAGGTCTAGGTTTAGTTTTCTGGTTAGGGTTAGGGTTGTGGTTAGGGTTAAGGCTAGGGTTACCAATAGGTTTAGGGTTAGATTTAGTGTATTTTGAAGATTTAGAGTCAGGGTTAGGGCTAGGGTTAAGGTTAGGATTAGGGCTAGGATTAGGGTTAGATTATGGATATTTCTGGGTTTATATTTATGGTAAGTGTTAGGCTTTGAGCTAGGGTTGGGACTAAGCCTAGGGTTAAGTTAGGACTAGGGCTAGGGTTAGGGTTAGGTTTATGCTTAGGGCTAGGTTAAGGCCTAGGATTAGCTCTAGGTTTTGTGTTGGGTTTAGGGCTAGGGTTAGGGCTGTGGGTAATGTAAGAACTAGGGATATGAGTAGGGCTAGTTTTAGGGTTAAAGTTATGGCTAGGTCTAATGTTAAGTTTATATTTTCGGTAAGGGTCAGGTTTAGAGGTAGGGTTAATGTTAAAGGCTGGTCAGTTTTCAGGTTAGAGTTAGAGTTAGAGTTAGGGTAATAGCCAGAATTAGGACTAGGTTTAGGTCTAGGGTTAGGGGTAGTGTTTGGGTTAGGGTAAGGGTTACTGTTAGGGCTAGGACTAGGTTTTTGTTTAGGTCTAGAGCTAAGGCTAGATTTAGAATTAGATTTAGGTCTAAGGCTAGTGGTAGAGTTAGGTTTAGGAATAAGTTTATCGGTAGTGCCAGTGTTAGAGTTTGGTCTAAGGTTAGGGTCAGGTTTAGACCTAAGTTTAATGTTTGGGTCAGAATAATGGTCAGGGTTAGAGTTTGGTAAGAGTTTGGGATAGGATTAGAGCTAAAATGAGGGCTAGATTTAGAACTATTAATGGGCTTAGTATTTTGTTTAGTCTAAGGATTAGGGATAGGTCTAGGGTTACCATGAGGGTTAGGGTTTTGCTTTGGGTAAGGAATAAGGTTAGAGCTAGGGTTAGGGTTAGAGTTAGTGTTAGGGTTAAAGGTAGGTTTAGAGCTTGGATTATGGCTTGATTTGTTGTAGGGTTAGGGCTAGGGTTGGGGCATTGGCTAATGTTAGAACTAGGGTTACAATTAGGGTTAGTTTTAGGGTTAGGGGTAGGGGTAGGTCTAGTGTTAGGGTTAGGTTTAAGTTTAGGGTGATATTTAGAGCTAGGGTTAGTGTTAGGATATGAGTCATGGTTCATGGTCAGGGTTAGGGTTAGGACTCGAATTAGCGATAGAGTTACTGTTAGGCTTTTGTTTAAGGTTAGGATGGGGTCTAGAGCTAGGGAAAGCATTAGGGTACGAGTCTGTGTCAGGGTTACTTTTAAGGTTAGGGTTAGGAGTCGAATTTAGAGCTAGGGTTAGGTCTAGATGTAGTGTTACTGTGTCTTAAGTTAATGTTTAGGGTTAGGGCTATTGCTTGGTTTTGTATTACTGCTAGGGTTAGGGTTAGTGCTAATTTTATGATTAGTGTTAGGGTTATGGCTAGTGTTAGTGTTAGGCTTAAGCTTAGGTTCAGGGTTAGATTTAGATTGAGGCTTATATCTAGGTTTAGGGTTAGGACTGAGGATAGGGCAAGGGTTAGGGCTAGGGTCAAATTATAGTATGTAATAGGATTAGAACTAGGGATAGAGCTAGTGTGAGTTAGAGTTAGTCTTAGGGCTTGGGTTAGGGAAATGGATAAATTAGGGCTAGAATTAGGTCTATGGTTACAGTTCAGCTTAAATATAGAGTAGGGTCTGAGTTAGTATGAAGTTTAAGTAAAGAGAGAATGCTATAGCTAGGTTTAGAGGTAGGGTGATATTAAGAATTGGGTTGGAGCTTGGGTTACGGTTATGGTTATGATTAAGGCTAGGTTTAGTGCTGGGATGAGGGCTAATGTTTGTTTTAGGGTTAGGGCTAGGTTTTGGGGTACGGATAATTTCAGGTCTCGAATTATGTTTAAAGATAATTTTATGTTTAGGATTATGGCTACGTCTAGTGTAAGGGTTAGATTTAGGGGTAGGGTCATGATTAGGGCTAGGGGTATTTTTATGGACAAGGTCTGGGTTAAGGTTTGGAATAGGTTAAGGTCTAAAGTTAGGGATTGAATTAGCGTTAGGGTTAGGGTTAGAGTAATGATAGGGTTAGTGTTTGGGCCCAGGTTAGGTTTAGGGTTATGGATAAAAATAAGATTAGAGATAGCTTTAGGTTCAGACCTAGGGTTAGCATTAGGGTTAGGGTTATGTTTATAGTAATGGATAGGGTTAAACTAGGGTTGGGGCTAGGGTTATGGTTATGATTAGGGCTAGGGTTATGATTGGGGCTTGGTTTAGGTTTAAAGCTCAGGATAGGGCTCAGATTATGGCTAGGATTCATGTTAATTTAGTGCTATGGTTAAGGTTATGGCTAATGTAAGTACTAGAGTTATATTTGGGGCTGATTTTAGGATTAAGGTTAGGGCTAGGTTGAGTGTTAGGGTTAGGTTTAAGGTCAGGGTGATGTTTAGAGCTGGGGTTAATATTAGTGTCAGAGTCAGGGTCAGAGTTAGTTTTAGGGTTTGGCTTAAAACTCTAATTAGGTCTAGGGTTAGGGGTAGGTGTATGGTTAGGGTATCGTTTAGTTTAAGAATTAGTGTTAGAGGTATGGCTCAGTTTTGTTTTAGGCTATGGCCAGGATTAGGGCTAGTTTTAAGATGAGTTTTAGGTTTAGGGCTAGTGTATGGGTTAGGCTTAGGCTTCAGATTAGGGTTAGATTTAGAGATAGGTGTTGATCTATGGTTAGTGCTAGGGCTAAGCATAGGGCAAGGGTCAGGACAATGGTTAGGGCTAGGGTTATGTTCATGGTAAGGAATAGGGTTAGAACTAGTGATAGCGCTAGTGTGAGAGAGTTCGTCTTATGGCTAGGTTTAGGGTTATAGTTAGGGATAGGGCTAAATTAGGGCTAGGGTTAGTGTTAGGTTTAGGCCTAGGTTTAGGGTTAGAGTTAAGGTTACATTTAGTTTAAAGGAATGGGTTATAGCAACATTGAGGGCTTGGCGAGGGTTAGTATTAGGGTTAGGGCCAAGGTTAGGGTTAAGGTTATGATAAAGGCTTGGGTTTAAGGCTAGGTTGATGGCTAGTGTTTGTATAAGGTTAAGGGCTAGTATTAGGTCTAGGTCTAATGTCAGGTCTAGGGTTACAATTAGGGATACATTTAGTGTTAGGTTTATGGCTTGGTCCAGTGTAAGGGTTAGGTTTAGTGTAATGGTCAGTTTTAAAGCTAAGGATATTATTAGGGTCAGAATCAAGGTTAGAGTTTGGGTTAGGTTAGGGTTTATTTTAGGGATCAAATCAGCATTAGATTTAGGGTTGGGGTAATGGCAGGGTTAGGTTTAAGGTTTAGTTGTGGTTTAGTGTAATGGGTAAGGTTAGGGTTAGGCCTATGTTTAGCACAAGGGTTAGGGTTATCATTAGGGTATTGGATAGAGTTAGACCTAAGTTTAGGGCTAGGGTTATGTATAGAATTAGGGATTTTGTTTGGGTTAGTGTTAGGTTTAAGTAAGGATTAAAGCTAGGATAAGGACTCTGATTAAGGCTAGGTTTTGGGTTAGGTTAGGGCTAGGGTTAGGACCATGGCTAATGCACAAAGTAAGGTTATGACTAGTGCTAGTTATGAAGTTAGGGTTAAGGCTAGGTCTAGTGTTAGGGTTAGATTTAAAGTTACAATGATTTTAGAGCTAGGTTTAGTGTTAGGCTCAGAGTCAGGGTCAGGGTTAGTTTTCAGGTTGGGACTAGGATTAGGGATAGGGTTACGGATAGGGTTAGGGCTAGGTTTAATGTTAGGGTTTGGTTTAGGTTAAGGGTTAAGATTAGGGCTATAACTCGGTTTTGTTTTAGGACTAGGGCTAGGGTTAGGGCTAAGATTAGGTCTAGGTTTAGGGTAATGGTAAGGAAAAAGTTTAGTACTACCCTATAGGTCTAAGGTAAGAGTTATAGTTAGTCTTAGGACTAGGGTTATGTTTAGTGTTAGGGATAGGGCTAAGTTAAGTCTGGGATTAGGGCAAGTGTTAATGTTAGAGTTAGGCCTAAGGTTAGGGCTAGGTTTAGTGTTAGGGTTTGGATTAGAGTTAGGTTTAGGGTAAGGGATGTGTTTATACCTAGTTTTAGGGATAGGGTGAGGGTTAGAATTAGGGTTAGGGTTAGGGTTATGTTGAAGGCAAGGGTTATGTCTAGGATGTGGGTTAAGGTTTGTGTTAGGGTTAGGACTAGGATTAGAGCTAGGGCTAATGTCAGGTTTAGGGTTAGAGTTAGGGATAGAATTAGGGTTAGGTTTATATCTAGGTCTATTGTAAGGGATAGGTTTATGGTTAGGGTCAGGTTTAGAGCTAGGGGTATTATTAGGGTCAGGGTTAGGGTTAAGGTTAGGTTATGGTTTATGTTTAGGGCTTGAATTAACATTAGGTTTAGTGATAGCTTAACAATAGTTTTAGGTTTAGGGTTCAAGTTAGCTGTAGGGTAATGGATAGGGTTAGGGATGGGCATAGGATTAGCGTTTGGCCTAGGGTTAGCATAAGGCTTAGGGTTATCCATGGGGTAATGAAAAAGGTTAGAGCTAAGTTTAGGGCTAGTGTTATGCTTAGGATTGGATCTAAGGTTAGGCTTAGGCTTAGGGTTAGGGCTATGCTTAGTGTTAGGGTTAGCTTTAGAGTTAAAAATAGGGTAGGGATTGGATTAGAGCCAGGTTTTTCAATAGGTTAGGGCTATGGCTAAATTAAGAACTTGTTATGATTAGGGCTACTTTTAGGGTTAATGTTAGTGGTAGATATAGTTTCAGGGTTAGTGTGATGTTTAGAGCTAGGGATAATGTCAGGATCAGTGATCAGATTAGGATTACGGTTAGAATTAAAGCCAGAATTAGGACCAGGTTTAGGTCAAGGGGAAGAGTTAGTGTTTGGCTTAGGCTAAGTGTTATTATTAGGGCTAGGTCTAGGTTTTTCTTTAGGTCTAGGGCTAGAGTTATGGCTAGATTTAGGATTAGGTTTGGTCTAGGGCTAGTGTTAGATTTTGGTTTAGGGTTAGGTTCAGGTTTAGACCTACAATTATTTTTAGGGTCAGAATAAGGTTCAGGGTTAGGGTTAGGGTTTGGGTTATGGTTAGAGCTAGAATGAGGGCTACAGTTAGGACTAGTAATAGGATTTAGTTTTGGGTAAGGTTAAGGATTAGGGTTAGAATTAGGATTAGAATTAGTGTTAGGGTTTGGCTTATGGTAAGGGATAGAGTTAGAGCTAGGGTTAGGGCTAGGGTTAGGGTGAAAGCTAGGTTTAGAGCTAAGATTAGGGCTAATTTTTGTGTTAGGATTAGGGCTTTGGTTAGATTAACAGCTAATGTAAGAACTAGGGTTACAATTAGGGTTAATTTTAGGGTTATGGTTAGGAGTTAGACCTCTAGTGTTAGGATTAGGTTTAAGGCTAGGGTGATATTTAGAATTAGTGTTAGTGTTAGGTTAGTAGTCAGGGTCAGGGTTAGTTTTAAGGTTAAGGTTAGGACTCAAATTATGGCTAGGGTTACTGTAAGTGTTTGGTTTAAGGTTAGGGTGGTGTTTAGAGCTAGGGTGAAAGTTAGGATATGAGTCAGAGTCAGGGTTAGTATTCAGGTTAAGGTTGGACTCGAATTAGGGCTAAGGTTAGGTCTAGGTGTAGTATTAGAATTTGGTTTAAGTTAAGGTTTAGTGTTAGGGCTATTGCTTGGTTTTGATTTACTGCTAGGGTCAGGGTTATGGCTAGTTTGATGAGTAGCGTTAGTGTTAAGGCTAGTGTTTATGTTAGGTTTAGGCTTAGGGTTAGTGTTAGATTTAGAGTTAGGGATAGTTCTAGGGTTACGGCTAGGAATAAGGACAGCACAAGGTTTATGGCTAGGGTTAGAACTAGGGTTAGAGTTACAGTAATGGATAGGGTTAGAACTAGGGATAGGGCTAGTGTGAAAGTTAGAGTTAGTCTTAGGGCTAGGGTTAGGGTTAGGGATAGAGTTAAATTAGGGCTAGAATTAGGGCTGGGTTATTGTTCAGCCTCGGCCTAGCATTAGGTTTAGGGTTAGGGTTAAATTTAGGTTAAGGATTGGCATTATAGCTAGGTTTAGATGTTGGGTGAGGGTTAGAATTAGGGTTAGGCCTATGGTTAGGGTTAGGGTTATGATTAAGGCTGGTTTTAGGGTTAGGATGAGTGCTAGGATTTGTTTTAGGGTAGGGCTAGGATTAGGGCTAGGACGAATATCATGTCTAGAGTTATGGTTAAATATAGAATTATGGTTATGTTTATGGATACAGGTAGTGTAAGGGTTATGTTTAATTTTAGGTCAGGTTTAGAGCTAGGGGTATTATTGGGGTCAGGGCCTTGGTTAGGGTTTGGGATTGGCTATGGTTTAAATTTAGGGCTTGAATTAGCATTATATTAGGGTTAGGGTAATGATAGGTGAGGTTTAGGGTTTAGGTTTGGTTGAGGGTAATGGATAGGGTTAGGATTAGGGATAGGGTTAGGTTTAGGCCTAAGGTTAGCATTAGTGTTAGGGTTATAGTTATGGCGATAGATAGGGTTAGAGCTAGGGTTAGGGCTAGGGTTATGGTTCTGACTAGGACTAGGGTTAGGGTTAGTGTTAGGGTTAAAGCTTGGTTTAGGTCTTGAATTAAGGCTAGGTTTTGTGTTAAGTTAGTGCTGGGGTTAGGGTTACGGCTACTGTAAGTACCAGGGTTACTTTTAAAGCTATATTTAGTTTTAAGGTTGGGGCTAGGCCTAGTGTTAGGTTTAGGGTTAGGCTTAGGGTGATCTTTAGAAGTAGGGTTAGTGTTATGGTCAGATTCAGTGTCAGGGTTAGTTTTGGGTGCAGCTTAAATCTCGAATTAGGGCTAAGTTTAGGGTTAGGCTTAGGGTTTGGTTTAAGTTAAGGGTTAGGTTTAGTGCTATATCTGGGATTTGTTTTAGGGCTAGGGCTAGGATTAGGGCTAGTTTTAGGTTAGCCTAGTTTTAGGTTTAGGTTTAGGCTTAGGGTTAAAGTTAGATTTAGAGTTAGAGTTAGATCTAGGTTAGGGCTAGGGCTAAGGATAGGGCTATGGTTAGGGTTAGGATTATTGTTCCAGTAAGTTATAGGTTTAGAACTAGGGATGGGGCAAGAGTGAGAGTTAGAGTTAGTCTTAGGGCTAGGGTTAGGGCTAAGGTTAGTGATAGGTGTAAATTAGGATTAAGCTTAGGGCTAGGGTTAGGGCTAAGATTAGGGCTAGGATTAGTGTTAGGGTTAGGCCTAAGATTAGGGTTAGGGTTAGGATTAAGGCTAGGTTTAGGGCTACGATAAGCCCTGGGGTTTGTGTTAGGGTTAGAGCTCAGATTTGGGCTAGTGCTAATGTCAGGTCTAAGGTTACAGTTGGGGATAGATTTAGATTGTTTTATGGATAGGTCTAGTGTAATGGTTAGGTTTAGGGTTATAGTTTGTTTGAGGTTAGGGTTTAGGGTTAGGGCTCTAATTAGCTTTAGGGTCAGGGTTAGTGTAATAATAGGTTTTTGTTAAGGGTTCAGTTTAAGTTTAGAGTAATTGATAAGGTTAGGGTTAGCAATAGGTCTAGAGTTAGCATTAGGGTCAGGGTTATGGTTAGGATAATGGATATGGTTAGAGCTAAGCTTAGGGCCAAGTTTATGGTTAGAAATAAGTCTTGAGTTAGGGTTAGGGTTAGGGTTAGATCCAGGGTTAGGATTAGGTTTATGTTTAATGAAAGAGTTGGGTTTTGAGCTTGGTTTAGGGCTAGGGAGAGGTTTAGGTTTATTGTTAGTTCTAGGGATAGGATTACAGTATGGTTAGGTTTAGGGTTAGGATTAGGGCTATGGTCATCTTTAGGGGAAGTGTTAGGGTTAGGGTAATGGATAAGATTAGATGTAGGTTTAGGTTAATGTTTAGAGTTCGATTGAGGTTTAGGCCTATGATTAGCGCTATGGTTATGGTTAGGTTTATGATAAGCAATAGTGTTTGACCTAGGGTTAGGTCTATGATGAGGGTGAGGTTTAGGGTTAGGTCTAGGATTAGTTTTTTGGTTAGGTTTAGGTTTAGTGTTAGGCCTAGGGTTATCAATAGAATTAGGGTTCTGTATAGGGTAATGGGTATCTTTAGAGCTAGGTTTAGTGCTAGAGTTAAGGTTAGGATTAGGGCTTGGTTTAGAGTTAGATTTAGGGATAGGTGTAGGTTTATATTTAGGGTAAGGGTTATGTTTTGAGCCAGGGTTAAAACTAAGGTGAGGATTAGGGTAGGGTTTTGGCTACGGTTTGTGTTAGGTTTATACCTAAGGCTAGGTTAAGGCCTAGGATAAGATATTGGTTTTGTGTTAGGTTTAGGCCTAGGGTTAAGGCTATGGGTAATATAAGAGCTAGGGTTATGATTAGGGCTAGTATTAGGGTTAGAGTTATGGCTAGGTCTAGTGTTAGGTTTAGATGATGGTTAGGCTCAGGTTTAGAGATAGGTTTACTATTAAAGACATGGTCAGTGCTCAGGTTAGAGATAGGGTTAGGGTGAAAGCCAGAATTAGGACAAGGTTAGGTTTAGGGGTAGGGTGTTGTTTTAGGTTAAGGGTTATTGTTAGGGCTAGGACTAAGTTTTGTTTAGGTCTAGGGCTAGAGTTATTGCTAGATTTAGGATATGGTTTAGGTTTAGGGCTAGTGTTAGGGTAAGGTTCAGGTATAAGGTTACTATCAGGCTTGTTTCAGGGTTCGGTTTAAGGTTAGGTTCAGGTTTAGACCTATAATTAGTGTTAGTGTCAGAATAAGGGTGAAGGATAGGGTTAGGTTTTGGGTGAGAATTAGAGCTAGAATGAGTGCTTGTGTTAGGACTAGAAATAGGGTTAGTGTAAGGATTAGGATTAGGACCTCGGGTTAGCATTATGGATAGGGTTTGGCTTAGGGTAAGGGATATGGTTAGGGCTAGAGTTAGGGTTAGGTTTAGGACTAGGGTTAGGGTTAGTGTTTAAATCTAATGTTAGGGCTCAGATGAGGGCTATTTTGTGTTAGGGTTAAGGCTTGAGTTAGGGCTAAGGCCAATGTAAGAACTATGTTTATGAGTAGGGTTAGTTTTAGGGATGGGATTTGGGCTGGTCTAGTGTCAGCATTAGCTTTAGGGTTAGGGCGATATTTAGAGCTATGATTAGTTTTAGGCCTAGGACTTGAATTAGAGATAGGGTTATTGCTAGTTGTAGGATTAGGGTTTGGTTTAGGTTAAGGTTTTTGTTAGAGCAATGGCTCGGTTTTGTTTTAGGGCTAGGACTAGGGTTAGGGATAGTTTTAGGATTAGCAATGGTATTAGGGCTAGTGGTAGGGTGAGGTTTAGTCTTAAGTTTAGGGTTAGATTTAGCATTATGGTTAGATCTAGGGTGAGGGCTATGGCTACAATGAGGTTAGGGCTAAGGTAACGGATAGGGTTAGATATAAACATAGGGCTAGGGTGAGAGTGAGTTATTCTTAGGACTAGGGTTAGGGGTAGGGTTAGGGTTCGGGCTAAATTAGGTCTTGGATTAGCGTTAGAGTTAGTGTTAGTGTTAGGCCTATGGTTAAGGCTAGGGTTAGGGTTTGTGTAATTGTTAGGGTTAGGGTTAGTTTTAGGGGATGTGATGGGCTTATAGTTAGGTTCAGGGCTCGGTCGAGGGTTTAAAATTAGGGATAGAGCCAGGGTGAGGGTTTGGATTAGGATTAAGGCTAGGTTTAGGGCTAGGATGAGAGCTAGGTTTTGTGTTATGGTAAGGGCTAGAATTAGGGCTAGGACTAATGTCAGGTCTAGGTTCATGGTTAGGGTTAGGTTTATGGCTAGGTCTAGTGTAAGGGTTGGGTTTAGGGTAAGGGTCAGGTTTAGAGCTAGGTATATTATTAGGGTCAAATTTCAGGTTAGAGTTTACATTAAGTTAAGGATTAGTGTTAGGGCTCAAATTAGCATTATAAATATGGTTAGAGTAATGAATAGGATTAGTTTTGGGGTTCAGGTTACGTATAGAGGAATGTATAGGGTTAGTTTTAGGGTTAGTGCTAGGTTTAGCCTAGGGTTAGCATTTGGGATAGGCTTATGTGTATGGTAATGGATAGAGTTAGTGCTAGTGTTAGGGATTGGATTAAAGTTAGGATTAGGACTAGGGTTAGGGTTAGGCCTAGGGTTAGTGTTAGGGTTAGGTTTAGGTTAAGTTTTTATGATTAAGGCTAGGGTGAGGTTTAGAGTTACAGTCAGGGCTATAGTTAGAATTAGGGTTAGAGTTAGGGCTAGGGTTAGCATTAGATTTAGCTTTATATTTAAGGTAATGGATAGATTTTGAGGTAGGATTTGTGCTATGGTTACAGTTAAGATTAGGGCAAGGGTTAGGGTTAGGGTTAGGGTTAGGGTTACATTTAGGGTAAGAGTTTGAACTAAGTTTAATTTAGATAGGGGCTAGGCAAGTGTGAGGGTTAGGGCTAGGGCTAAGGTTAGGATTAGGCTTATAGCTAATTTTAGTGCTACATTTAGGGCTAGGGTTTTTGAGGAGGTTTATGGCTAGTGTTAGGACTATGGGTAATATAAGAACTAGGATTATGGTTATGGATAGTTTTCAGGTTAGGGTTATGGATATTTCTAGTGTTTGGGTTTGTTTTTGGTTAGGATAAGGTATAGAGCTAAGGTTTGTGTTAGGGTAAGGGTCAGTGTTCAGGTTACATTGGAATTACGGTTAGGAGCACAATTTTACTCAGGTTAGTTCTAGGGGTATTGTTAGTCATTGTGTTAGACTAATGGTTATTGTTAGTGCTGGAGCTAGGTTTATGTTTAGGGCTATGGCTCGATTTATGGCTATATTTAGGATTAAATTTAGGTCTAGTGTTAATGTTACGGTTAGGTTTAGGTATAGGTTTACCCATAGGGCTAGTGTTAGTGTTTGGTTTAGGGTTAGGGTCAGGCTTAGACCTAAGGTTAGTGTTAGGGTCAGAATAAGGTTCAGGGATAGGCTTAGGGTTTGTTTTAGGGTTAGAGATAGAATGAGGCCTAGGGTTAGGACTAGTAATAGAGTTAGTGTTTGGGTTAGGCTAAGGATTAGGTTTAACACTAGGGTAGCATTAGGATGAGGTTTGGCATAGGGTAAGGGATACGGTTAGAGCTAGGTTTAGGGTTAAAGCTAGGGTTAGGATTCAGATTAAGGCTAGGTTTTGTGTTAGGGTTAGGGCTCTTGCTAATGTAAGACCTGGCATTATGATTAGGGCTAGTTTTAGGATTAAGGTTAGGGCTAGGTTTAGTGTTCGGGTTAGCTTTAGGGTAAAGGTGATGTTTAAAGCTAAGGTTAGATTTAGGATCAGGGTCAGCGTCATTCTTAGTTGTATGGTTAGGTTTAGGACTCAAAGTAGGGCTAGGGTAATGGCTAGGCAAAGTGTTAGGTTTTGGTTTAGGTTAAAGTTTAGGATTAGATTAGAGCTGTAGCTCAGTTTTGCTTGAATGCTATGGCTATGGTGAGGGATAATTTTCAAATTAGCATTAGGATTAGGGCTAGTGTTAGGGTGAGGTTTAGGTTTTAGGTTAGGTTTAGACATAGAGTGAGGGTTAGATCTCGGTTTAGGTCTAGGGCTATTTTGGGGGCTAGGGTTAGGGCTAGGCTTTGGGTCATGGTAAGGGATAATGTTAGAACTAGGGCTAGGCCTAGGGCAAGAGTTAGAGTTAGTCTTAGGGCTAGGGATATGATTATATTTAAGCTTAGGGCTAAATTAGTTCTAGGATTAGAGCTAGGTTTAGTATTAGGGCTAGGCCTTGGTTTAGGGCTAGGGTTAGAATTCGGGTTAGGGTATGGTAAAATATTGTAGTTAGTTTAAAGGCTAGGGTGAGGCTTCACTTTAGGGTTAGACCTAGTGATAGGGTTAGGGTTCAGATTAAGGCTAGGTTTGGGGCCATGATTAAGGTTTTTTTTGTTGTTGTTGTTTTTGTTTTTTTTTTGTTTGTTTCTAAGCATAAGGGCTAACATTAGGGCTAGGACTAATCTTAGGTCTAGGGTTACGGTTAGGGATAGTTTCAGGATTAGATTTATGGCTATGTATAGTGTAAGGTTTAGGTTGAAGGTTAGGGTCACTTTTGGAGAAAGGGTTATTATTAGGGTCAGAATAACAGTGTTTGTTTAGGTTAAGGTTTAGGATTAGGGCTCAAAATAGGTTAGGTTTATGTTTAGGGTTAGGTTAATTGATATGTTTAGGTTTAGGTTTCAGGTTAGGTTTATGGTAATGAATATAGTTTGGGTTATGGATAGAGTTAGGGTTATCCTAGGATTAGTATTAGGGTTAGGTTTAGGGTTAAGGTAATTGATAGGATTAGAGCTAGAATTAGGGCTAGGGTTATGGTTAGGATTAAGGCTAGGGTTAGGATTAGGTTTAGAGTTAGGTTAGGGTTAAAGCTGGTGTTGGGGTTAGGGGTTAGGGCTAGGTTTTAGGTTATGTTAGGGTTAGGGTAGGGCTATGGCTAATATAAGAACTACAGTTATGATTAGGGCTAGTTTTAGGGTTAGAGTTAGGGCTAGGACTAGTGTTAGGGTTAGGTTATGATTAGAGTAATGATTTGAAATAGGGTTAGTGTTAGGGTCAGAGTCAAGTTCAGTGTTAGTTTTAGGGTTAGGGATAACAGTAAAAATAAGGCTAGAGTTATGGGTAGGTGTAGGGTTAGTTTTTGTTTTAGGGTTAGGGCAAGAATTAGGGCTAGGTCTAATGTTTGGTCTGAGGTTACAGTTAGGTTAGTGTTAGGGTTAGGGCTAGGGCTCAGTTTTATTTTAGAGCTACAGCTAGGTTTAGAACTATTTTTAGGATTAGCGATAGTGTTAGGGCTAGTGGTAGGGTGAGGTTCAGGCTTAGGGTTAGTGTTATATGTAGAGTTATGGTTAGATCTAGGGTTAGGACTTGGGCTAGCTTTAGGGATTAGGTTAGTGCTAGTGTTAGGGTTATGGTAACAGATAGAGTTAGTACCAGAAATAGGTCTAGGGCAAGACCTAGAGTTAGTCTTAGGGGTAGGGTTAGAGTTAGGGTTATGATTAGCCCTAAATTAGAGCTAGGATTAGAGCTAGGGTTAGTGTTAGTGTTAGGGTTAGGGTTAGCGTTAGTGTTATTGTTGAATTGGGATTAGGGTTAGGGTTAGGGGAAGGGATGTGGGTATACCTATGTTCAGAACTAGGAAGAGGGTTGAAATTAGGGATTGGGCTAGGGTTAGGGTTCAGGTTAGGATGAAGGCTAGGTTTAGGGCTAGGCCGAGGACTTGGGTTTGTGTTACGTTTAGGGCGAGAATTAGGTCTATGGCTAATGTCAGTTCGGGTTACACTTAGGGATAGTGTTAAGGTTAGGTTGGTGGCTAGGTCTATTGTAAGTGTTAGGTTTCTGGAAAAGGTCCGGTTTAAAGCTAGGTGTATTGTTAGTGTAAGTGTCTTGTTTAGGGTTTGGTTTAGGTTATGGTTTAGGTTTAGGGCTTGATTTAGCATTAGGGTTAGGGATTGGGTTAGAGTAATTAATAAGTTTAGGTTTAGTGTTCAGTTTAGTTTTAGGACATAGATAGCATTAGTGTTAGAGATAGGTTTAGAGTTAGGCCTAGGGTTAGCATTTGGATTAGGCTTATGTTTAGGGTAATGGATAGGTTTAGAGCTAGGGTTATGGTTAGGATTAAGGCTATGGTTAGGGTTAGGGTTAAGTCTAGGTTTAGTGTTAGGGTTAGGTTTAGTGTAAGTGTTAGTGTTTGAGCTATGTTTAGGGCTAGGGCAATGGTTAGGGTTAATGTGAAATCTAGCTTTAGGGTTAGGGTTAAGTTTAGAGCTAAGTTTAGCCTTAGCCTTAGATTATGTTTAGAGTAATGGATAGATTTAGAACTAGGGTTTGGCCTTCTTTATGGTTAGGATAAGGACTAGGTTTAAGGTTAGGGTTAGGTCTAGATTTTATTTGGGCAAAGGTTAGGGTTTTAGCTAGGATTAGGGTCAAGGCAAGGGTTAGGGTTAGGGTTAGGTCTAGGGTTATGGTTCAGGTTTATGCTTAGAACTAGGTTTTGTGTGAGGTTTGGGGCTAACATTAGGTCTATATGTAACGTGAGACCTAGAGTTAGGATTATGGTTAGGTCTATTGTTAGGGTTACGGCTAGATTTTGGGTTAGCATAAAATTTAGAGCTAGGATTTGTGTTATAGAAAGGGACAGTGTTTGGGTTAGGGTTATGGCCAGAATTAGAACTGGCTTTGGTCTAGAGGAAGAGGTAGTGTTTTGGTTAGGTTAAGGGTTATTGTGAGGGCTAAGGCTAGGTTTTTGTTTAGGTCTAGAGCTAAACTTAAGGGTAGATTTGAATTAGCTTTAGATCTAGGGATAATGGTAGGGTTAGGTTTAGGTATAAGTTTATCAGTAGGGATAGTGTTAGGGTTTGGTTTAGGCTTACGGTCAGGTTTAGACCTCTGGTTTGTGTTATGTTGAGAATAAGCGTATGGGTTAGGTTTTGGGTTTTGGATAGGTTTAGAGCTAGAATTAGATCTAGGGTTAGGACAATTAATAGGGTTAATATTTGTTCAGCCTAAGAATTAGGAATAGGTCTAGGGTTACCATTAAGGTTAGGGTTTTGCTTAGGGTAAGGGATAGGGTTAGACATAGGTTTAGGGTGAGGGTTAGGGTTATGGTTAAAGTTAAAGCTAGGTTTAGGTCTCAGATTAGGGCTAGTTTTTGTTTGAGGTTTAAGGCTAGGGTTAGGGCTATGACAAATATAAGAACTAGGGTTACAATTACGGTTAGTTTTAGGGTTAGGTTAGGGATAGGTCAGTGTTAGGGTTAGGTTTAAAGTTAGATTGATATTTATAACTAGAGATAGTGTTAGGATATGAGTCAGGTCAGGCTTAGTTTCATGGTTAGGGTTAGGACTCGAATTAGGGCTAAGGTTACTGTTAGGGTTTGATGTAAGTTTAGGGTGCTGTTTAGAGCTAGGGTGAGTGTTAGGATATGAGTCAGGTTCCAGGTTATTTTTAAGGTTAGGATTATGACTTGAATTAAGGCTAGGGTTAGTTCTAGGTGTAATTCTAGTGTTTGGTTTAAGTTATGGTTTAGTGTTAGGCCTGTTGCTCAGTTTTGTTTTAGTGCTATGTTTAGGGTTAGGGCTAGTTTTATGATTAGCTTTAGTGTTAGGGCTAGGGTTATGGTTTAGGTTAGGATTAAGACTAGGTTTAACATTAGTATTAGGGATAGGTTTTTGTTAGGTTTAGGGCAAGAATTGGGGTTATGGCTCATGTCAGGTCTAGGTTTACATTTAGGGAGAGTGTAGGGGTTAGGTTTATGGCTAGGTCTACTTTAAGTGTTGCGTTTAGGGGAAGGGTCAGGGTAGAGCTAGGTGTATTATTAGGGTCATGGTCAGGCTT
Organism: Marmota flaviventris; assembly: GCF_047511675.1. Taxonomy (NCBI): domain Eukaryota; kingdom Metazoa; phylum Chordata; class Mammalia; order Rodentia; family Sciuridae; genus Marmota; species Marmota flaviventris. The sequence continues at coordinate 113,122,850 of NC_092508.1, forward strand.
CGGGTTTGGGGTTAGGATAAGGTTTAGGTTTAGGCCTCAAATTAGCATTAATGTTATAGTTAGGTTTAGGGGAATGGATAGGGTAAGAATTAGGGTAAGGGTAATGGGTAGGGTTAGAGCTAGAGTTACCTCAAGGTTAAGGTTAGGATTAGGACTAGGGTTAAAGTTAGGATTAGGTTTAGGCCAAGCGTTAGTGTTAGCATTAGGTTATATTTAAGGTTTTGGGATTGAGCTAGGAATTGCACTAGGACAAGGTTTAGGGTTAGAGTCAGTGTTAGGGTTAGGGCTAGGGTTAGCATTAGGATTAGGGTTATGGTTAGGGTAATGTATAGAGTTAGAAGTAGACTTTGGCTTATGGTTATGGCTAGTTTTAGCGTTAGTGATATGGCTAGGTCTAGGTAAGTGTTAGGTTTTCTGTTAGAAAAAGTTTTCCAGCTAGGGTTGTGTTCGGGTAAGAGTCAGTGTTTGGGTTATGGTTAGGTTTATTATTAGGTCCAGCATTAGGGCTAGGGTTAGTTCTAGGGGTAGAGTTAGTGTTTGGGTTAGGTTAAGTGTTGTTGTTAGGACATAGGGCTAGGTTTTTTTTTAGGGCTAGGGCTAGAGTTATCACTAGATGAAGGATTAGGTGTAGATCTCGGTCTAGTGTTAGGGTTAGATATAGGTATAGGGTTAAAGGTAGCACCAATGTTAGGGGTCAGTTAGGGTTAGGGTCAAGTTTAGACCTATGGTTAGTATTAGGGGTCAGAATAAGGGTCAGGTTTAGATTTAGGGTTTTTGATAGGGATAGAGCTAGATTGAGATCTAGTGTTAGGACTAGTAATTGAGTTAGGTTTTGGGTTAGGCTAAGGATGAGGTTAAAACTAGGTAGTTTTAGGGTTAGAGTTTGGCTTAAGGTAAGGGACAGGGTTAGTCCTAGGGTTAGGGCTAGGCTTAGGGTGAGGGTTAGGGTTAGGTCTAGGGTTAGAGTTAAAGGTAGTGTTAGGGCTCGGATTAGGGCTAGGTTTGGTGTTATATTTAGGTCTATGGCTAATGTAAGAACTAGGGTTACAGTTGGGTCTAGTTTTAGGGTTATTGTTACGTCTAGGTCTAGTATTAGATTAGCTTTAGGGTTAGGGTTGTTTAGGATAATGGATAGTTATGGTTAGGAAATGTGTTAGGGTTAGGCTGAGAGTTAGAATTGGGTTTAGGGTTCGGGTTAGGGTATTGGATAGGGTTAGATCTAGGGTTAGGTCTAGGGTTTTTGTTAGGGTTAGGTTTAGGTTTAGTGTAAGGAATTAAGTTAGGATTAGGTTTAGGGTAACAGTTAAATCTACATTTAGGGTTAGAGATAGGGGTAAAGCTAGTGTTTGGGCTCAGATTAGGTCTAGGTTTTGGGTTTTGATAGGGCTAGTGTTAGTGATATGGCTAATGTAAGAACTAGGGTTATGATTGGGGCTAATTTTAGGGTTACAATTAGGACTAAGTCTAGTTTTAGGATTAGGTTTAAGTTTAGGGTGATGTTTTGAGCTACAATTAATGTTAGGTTCAGAGTCAGGTTCATGGTTAGTTTTAGGTTAGGTATAGGACTTGAATTAGGGGTAGGTTAGGAGTAAATCTAGGGTTAGGATTTGGTTTAAGTTAAGGATTAGGTTAGTGCTATAGCTCTGTTATGTTTTAGGGCTAAGGCTAAGGTTATGGTAAGGGATAGGGTTAGAACTAGAAATAGGGCCAGGCAAGAATTAGATTTAATCTTAAGGCTAGGGTTAGGATTAGGGGTTAGGGCTAAACTAGGCCTAGGAATAGGTCTAGGATTAGTGTTACGGTTAGGGCCTAATTTTAGGGCTATGTTAGGGTTAGGATTAGGGGAAGAGATGGGGTTATAGCTAGGTTTAGGGCCAGAGAGATGATTAGAATTAGGTTTAGGTATAGGATAGGAATAGATTAGGATTAAGGCTAGATTTGGGTGTTAGGATGAGTGCTATGGCTTTTGTTAGGTTTAGGGCAATTTTTAGGAATAGGGATAATGTGAGGTTTAGGGTTATGGCTAGGGGTAGATATAGGGTTAGTTCATGGCTATGTCTTTTATAAGGATTAGGTTTAGGGTAAGGATCAAGTTTAGAATTAGGTGTTTTTTAAGATCAGCTTTAGGTTTCGGTTATGGGTTAGGTTAAGTTTTAGGGTAGGGCTCCAATTAGGGTTTTGTTAGTGTTAGGTTTAGGGTAATGGATAGGTTTAAGTTTAGGATTCAGGTTAAGATTAGGATAATGGGTATGGTTAGGGTTAGTTATATGGTTAGTGTTAGGCCTAGGGTTAGCATTTGTGTTATGGTTATTGTTAGGGCAATGGATAGCATTAGAGCTAGGGTGTGGGCTAGTGTTTTGGTTAGGATTAGCGCTAGAGTTAGGGTTAGGGTTAGGGCTAGGGCGAGGGTTAGTGTTTGGGTTAGGTTTAGGATATAGATTAGGTTTTGAACTAGGGTTAGTGCTATGGTGAGAGTTAGGTTTAGTGTTATGTCTAGGGTTAGATTTACAGTTAAGGTTAGGGTCAGAGTTAGGGTTAGGGCTAAGGTTACCTTTAGAGTTAGGTTAATGGATAGGATTAGATGTCAAGTTAGGGTTAGAGGTAGTTATAGGTTTTTGGTTAGTGTTAGGTTTTGGGCTACGTTTAGTTAGAGTATAGTTTAAGATTTGATCTAGGGTTAGAACTAAGATGAGGGTTAGGTTTAGGGTTAGGTCTAGGATTAGGTTTACAGTTAGAGTTAGAACTAGGGTTATCATTAGGATTAGGGTTAGGTTTATTGTAATGGATAATTATAGAGATAGTATTAGGGCTTGTATTAACATTATGATTAGGGCTAGGGTTAGCATTAGGTTTAGGGATAGGGCTAGGTTTATGTTTAGAGTTAGGGTTAGGGTTTTAGCTAGGTTTAGATCTAAGTGGAGGGTTAGGATTAGCATGAGGGATACAATTAGTGTTAGGGTTATGCTTAGGGCTAGGTTTAGTCCTAGGATTAGGGCTAGATTTTGGTTAGGTTTAGAGCTAGGGTTAGGGCTATGGGTATATAAGAACTAGGCTTATGGTTAGGGTTATGGCTATGTCTAGTGTTAGGTTTCTGTTTTGGTTATGATCAGTTTTAAAGCTAAGTTGGTGTTAGTGTAGGGGTCTGTATTTGGATTAGGAATAGGGTTAAGGATGGAGCTTAAATTATGATTGGTTAGGTATAGATGTAGGATTAGTGTTTGGGTTAGGTTAAGGGTTATTATTAGGGCCAGGGCTAGTTTTTTTTTTTTTGTTTTGTTTTGTTTTTTTGTTTGTTTGTTTTTTTTCGGTCGTGGGTGAGAGATGGCTAGATTTGTGAGTAAGTTTATGTCTAGGGTTAGTGTTAGTGTTAGGTTTAGGTATAGGTTTACGGGTAGGACTAATGTGAGAGTTTGGTTTATGGTTAGGATCAGGGCTAGGGTTAGTGTAATGATAATGGTTATAACTAGAATTATGGCTAGGATTAGGACTAGTAATAAAGTTAGGATTTGTGTTAAGGTAAGGATTAGGGTTAGGACTAGAGTTAGCATTAAGTTTTGGGTTTGGCTTAGGATAAGAGATAGGATTTGTAGTAGGGTGAAGGTTAGGGTTAAGGCTAGTGTTAGGGTTAGGTTCACGTATAGGTTTATTTCTAGTGCTAGTGTTAGTGTTCCCTTTAATGTTAGGTCAGGTTTAGACCTATGGTTACTGTTAGGGTCAGAATAAGTGTCAGGTTTGGCTTATGGTTAGAGCTAGAATGAGGGCTAAGGTTAGGACTACTGATAGGTTTAGGGTTTGAGTTAAATTAAGGATTAAGGTTAAGACTAGTGTTAGCATTAGGTTAGGGTTAACTCAGGGTAAAGGATAGGGTTAGAGCTAGGGTTCGGGCTATGTTTAGGTTCAGGGTTAGGGCTAGTGTTAGAGTTAGTGTAATAATTAAAGCTAAGGTTAGCTCTCAGTTTAGAGCTGGGTTTAGGTTACAGTTAGAGATAGGGTTAAAGTTACAGCCAATGTATGGACTAGGGTTACAATTTGGGCTACTTTTAGGATTAGGGTTAGGGCTAGGTCTAGTATTAGGATAAACTACTGGAAAATTGACCCTAGACACAATCATAAATTTAACAGCATAGCACTAACCTTAACTGAAACCCTAAACCTAGCCATAAACCTAAACATAAACATAGCCCTAATCCTAACCCTAAACCAAAATCTAACCCTAACCCTAACCCTATATCTAACCCTATCCATTACCCTAACCCTAAACCTAACCTTAATGATAACCCTAGCCCTAACCCTAACCCTAACACTAACTCGACCATAATCCTATCCCTAGATCTAACCCTAAAACTAAACCTCTCCCTATCCTTAATTCTAGCTCAAAAACAAACCCTTACACTGAACATAACCCTAAACCTAACCCTGGTTCTAAACCTAATCCTAACCATGACTCAAGACCTATTCCTAACATTAACCCTAGTTCTAACCTAAGCTCTACTTTGACACACTACCATAACCATAAGTCTTACCCTAATGCTAATGCTAATTCTAATCCTAACCCTAACCCTATTGCTAATGCTAACCCTATCAGTTACCCTAAACCTAACCTGAACCCTAACCTAAACCCTATCATTACCCTAACTCTAACCCTAATGCTAATTCGAGCCCTAAACCTAAATCCTAACTTAAACAAAACCTTAACCTTGACCCTAACCTTAAAATTTCCCCTAGCTGTAAACCTGACCCTTACCCTATGCCTAACCCTTACACTAGATGTAGACCTAAACTTAACCCTAAAATTATCTTTAACCATAACCCTAGACCTGATATTAGCCCTAGCCCTAATTCTAGCCCAAAAAAAAAAAAAAAAAAAAAACACTAGCCATCATCCTAGCCCTTATCGTAGCCTTAATCATAACCATAACTCTACACCTATCCCTATCGCTATTCTAGCCTTAACCCTAGCTCTAAACCTAGCTATAATGTCATCCCTAATCCTAAACATAAACCTAACCATAACCCTATCGCTAGGCCTAAACTGAACACTAACTCTAGCCCTAATCCTGGCCTTAACTTAACCCTTATAAAAATCCAAACCCTAATCGTAGTCCTAAGACAAACTCTAACTCTCACACTAGCCCTATTCCTGGTTCTAACCCTATCCCTTACCGTAACTCTAAACCTAGCCCTGACCTTAGCCCTAAACCTTTCCCTATCTGTACTCCTAGCCTAACCCTAGATCTAAGCCTAACTCTAAATATAACTGTAACCATAAGCCTAAGCCTAACACTAACAGTAGACCTAACCCTGATACTCATCATAAAACTAGTGCTAACCCTAACCATGGAACTCAAACAAAACCGAGCAATAGACATAACCCTAAACCTTAACTTACAAAAAACCCTAAATTACACCTAGAACAAATCCTAGCCCTAATTCGAGTCCTAACCCTAATCTTAAAACTAACCCTGACCCTGGCTTATACCCTAACACTCACCCTAGCTCTAAAACACCACTCTTACCTTAAACCAAACCCTAACACTAGTCCTAGCCCTATTTTGAGTCCTAATCCTAAAACTAACCCTGTCCCTGACTCCTACCTAACAATAACCCTAGCTCAAAATTCATCCTAACCTTAAACCTAACCATCAACACTGATTGTAAACACTAACCCTAAATCTAACTGAATTGTAATCCTGATTCTTACATTATTCATTGCCCTAACCATAGCCCAAATGCTAAAAAAATCTAGCCATAATCTGAGCCATAAACCTAGCTTTAACACTAACCCTAATCCTAACCCTACCCCTAACACTAGCTCTAACTCTATCCCTAAACCTAAGCAAAACCCTAACCATAATGGTAACACTAGAACTATCCCTAATCCTTAAGCTAACCAAAACTGTTACCCTATTAGTAGTCCAAAACCTAGCCCTCATTTGAGCTATAACCTATCCCAAACCCTAACGCTAACCCTTACCCTTATTCTGACCATAACAGTAACCCTAGGTATAAATATGATTCTAACCCTAGACCAAACCTTAACACTAGCCTTACCAGTAAACTTATACTAAACCTGACTCTACCACAACTCCTAGACCTAAACCTAATCCTAAATGTAGCCTTAACTCTAGCCCTAGACCTAAACAAAAACCTGATTCTAGCCCTAAAAATAAGCCTTAACCTAATGCAAAGTCTAACCCTACCACTAGACATAAACCTAGTCCTAATTCTGGCTTTAACCTTAACCCTAACACTAACCTGAACATGGACCCTGCATTTAACAATAAGCTAACTCTAACCTGGCCCTAACTGAAAATCTAAACTTATCACTAGACCTTGGCATAACCCTAACATTCCAAGTAGCCCTAATCATAATCCTAGCTCTTACATTACCATAGCCCTAACCCTACACCTTAACCTAACACAAAACCTAGAGTGAATCCTAGCCCTAAACCTAGCCATAGGTGTAACACTCATCCTAACCCTAGCCGTAATTCTAACCCTAACTGTAGCCTTAGTCCTAAATTTACTCAATACCTAACTCTTGCCATAAATATAAACTTAGACTTATCCCTAACTCTAACACTAACCCTATCCCTAACCCTAAACTTAACCCTATTCCTAAACCTAGCTCTGAACATAAACATTACCTTAACCCTAACCCTAACCCTATTGATAACCCTAGCCATAACCCTAACCCTAACCGGAAAAATAACCCTAGACCTAACACTAAACCTAACACTTTCCATAGTCCTAATTCTAGCTCAAACCCTATCCTGTAGTAGAAACCTAACCTACCCATGCCTTAACCTTAACCCTAAAACTAAATCTAACCTAAACTTAAACCTAAACTTACATATAACATATCCATTACCCTAACCCTTATCCTAACCCTAATGATAAACGTAGAGCTAACCCTAACCCTAAACCTAAACCTACCGTAATCTTATCCCTAGACCTAATGCTGAACCTAACCCAAAACTTAGCTTTTGCTCTAACTCTATCTCAAACCCTAATCCTTATGTTAAACAAACCCTAGCCCAAACCCTAACCCTAATCCTAGCCCTAATCCTAACTGCAACCATAGCCCAAACCCTAGTTCTGATTCTATACATTACCCTAACCATAACCCTAAACCTAATGCTAACCCTGGCTCTAATAACCTTATATCTACCTTTATCCCTAGCTCTGATTCTAACCTGAACCCTCAACCTAGCCCTAACACTTACTAAATCCATGAGCCTTACACTTAACCTAACAGTGGGAAAAAAATAAACTAAGCCTAATACTAACCCTAAACCTAGCCCTAAACATAATACTAACCCTAACCCTTGACCTAAACCTAAACCTAACTCTAGCCTTAGCACTAACCCTAGCTTAAACCCTAACCCATAAACTAATCTTAACCCTAACCGTAAACCTAGCATTAACCATAACCCTAAACCTAACTCTAGCCCTAATCCTAAATATAATCCTAGCCCTAACCATAGCTCTAAATCGATCAATTACCCAAACAATAACCATAAACCTAATGCTAACCCTAGGCCTAACCCTAACCCTACCCATTAACCTAAAACTAACATGAACCCTAAACCTAACCTGAAGACAAAACCTAACCCTAACCCTTACAATAACCATAACTCTAACTCTAATGCTAATTTGAGTGCTAACTCTAAACCTCAAACTAATCCAAACCCAAAACCTGACCTGACCATTATAATACCCCTAGATATAAACCTGAATCTTACCCTAAACCTAACTCTGAATATAGACCTAGCCATAAACCTTACGCTAAACCTATCCCTAACTGTAACCATAGACCTGATATTATCCCTATCCCCAATTCTTGCCATAACCCTAACACAAATGCTAGCCCTCATTCTAGCCCTAAACCTAGTCTTGATCCTAACACGAACCCGAACACTGGCCCTATCCCTAATTATACCTCTCACCCTATATCTGAACCTAGATATAACCTCAATCCTTCCCCTAAATCTAACCCTAACTCTAACCCTAGATTTAATCCTTGCACTAATCCTAGACCTGATCCTAGCCCTAATTTAGCCCTAACCCTAATACTAACACTAAAAACTAATACTAACTCTAACTATCACCCTAGCCCTGTTCCTAGTTCTAACCCTATCCCTTAGTATAACCCCAACACTTGCTCTACCCTTAGCCCTAAACCTAGCCCTAACACTAACCCTAGATCTAACCATAACTCTATAACTAACCGCAACCATAAACCTAAACCTCACACTAACTCTAATCCTAAAACTAGTTCTAACCTAGTCCTAGCCTTAAAAAATCAAGCTATAGCCGTAACTCTAACACTTAACTTAATCCAAAACCTAACCTTGACCCTAATTCTGACCCTAACACTAACTATAGCTCTCAGATCACCCTAAAATTATACCTAACCCGAACACTACACCTACCCCTACCCTAACCCTAAAAGTAGCCCTAATCACAACCCTAGTTCTTACATTAGTTGTAGCCCTAATCCTAGACCTAACCTAACCCAAAACCTAGCACTAATCTGAGACCTACACCTGTTTTAATCCTAACCCTAACCAGAGCCATAACCATTACCATAAACCTAAACCTAACACTAAAACTTGCCCTAACCCTAAACCTAACCCTAGCCTTAATCCTAACCATAATCCTAGCCCTAACCCTAGCTCTAACCCTATCCATACCCTAACCATAACCCTAACCCTAATGCTAATTCTAGGATAACCCTAATCCTATCTCAAACCCTAACTTTGTCCATTACCCTAAACCTAACCTGAAATTAAACCTAACCATAAACATTACCCTAACCTTAATAATAACCCTAACGCTAATGAAAACCCTGATCCTAAACCTTAACCTTTCTCAAACCTTAATCATGACAGTGACCCTAATAATAACCCTGTCTCTATACCTGACCCTAACCCTCAACCTAAACCTTACACTAGAACTAGACATCAACCGAGCCCTAAAACTAAACCTAACCATAAACCTAGACCTGACATTAGCCATAGCACTAATTCTAACCCTAACCATAACACAAAACTGAACCTTAATCCTAGCCCTAAACCTATCCCTAATCCTAGCCCTAAACCTAGCCTTCATACTAACTCTAACCCTAACCTTAGCCCTAACCCTATTTTGTACCTTGCCCTACACCTAGCTATAACATCATACCTTACACTAATCCTAACCCTATCCCTAACCCTAAACGGAGGCCTAGCCCTAACACTAACCCTAGCTCTAATCCTTGCACAAATTTAGTCCTAAACCTAACCCTAACTGTAAACCTAACCCTACCTCTCACCCTAGCGTTAACCCTAGTTCTAAATCTATCCCTCACCATAACACAAACCCTAAACCTAAACGTAAGGCAACCCCATTCCTACTTTCGCCCTAGCCCTATACCTAGACCTAACTCTAACCTCAATCATACCCTAATTCTTAGTCTAAACCTCACCCTAACACTAGCGCTAACCCTAATGCTAATTGGAAAACTAGCCCTAACCCTAGACCTAGCACTCAAACAAAACCGTGTCATAGGATTACGATTACGATTAGGATTAGCATTAGGTTTAGAGTTTGGCATAGGGTAAGGGATAGGGTTAGAGCTAGGATTAGGACTAGGGTTGGGGTTAAAGCTAGGTTCATAGCTCGGATTAGGGCTAGTTTCTGTGTTAGGATTAAGGGTAAGTTTAGAGCAATGACTAATGGAAGAACTATGGTTTTAGGGTTAGTTTTAGGGTGATGGTTAGAGGTTAAACCTCTAGTGTTCGGATCAGGTTTATGGTTAGGGTGAAATTTAGAGCTGTGTTAGTGTTAGGTTAACAGTGAGGGTCAAGTTTACTTTTAGGGTTAGGGTTAGAACTCGAATTAAGGCTAGGGTTACTGTAAGGGTTTGTTTTAGGATTAGAGTGGTGTTTAGAGCTAGGGTGAGTGTCAGGATGTGAGTCAGAGTTAGGGTTAGTATCAAGGTTAAGATTAGGACTCTAATTAGGGCTAGCGTTAGGTCTAGGTGTAGTGTTAAGGTTTGTTTTATGTTAAGGTGTAGGGTTAGCAGTATTGCTCGGGTTTGTTTTACTGTAAGGGTTAGGGTTAGTACTATATTTATGATTAGCATTAGGGCTAGGGCTAGTGTTAATGTTAGGCTTAGGCTTAGGCTTAGAGTTAGCTTTAGAGTTAGGGTTAGATCTAGGTTTAGGAATAGGAATAAAGATTAGGCAGTGGTAATTGCTAGGTTAGGGCTAGGGTTACTGCTAGAGTTAGGATTACGGTAATGGATAGGGTTAGAAATAGGTATATGGCTAGTGTGAGAGTTAGAGTTAGTCTTAGGACCAGAGTTAGGGTTACGGTTAAGGATAGGGTAAAATTAGGGCTAGAATTAGGGCTAGGGTTAGTGTTCACCTTAGGCCTAGCATTAGGGTTAGGGTTAGGCTTAAGTTTAGGATAAGGAATGGCATTATAGCTAGGTTTTGAGATAGGGTGAGAGTTAGAATTAGGGTTAGGGCTATGATTAGGGTTAGGGTTATGATTAAGGCTAGGTTTGGGGCAAGGATGAGGGCTATGGTTTATTTTAGTGTTATGGCTAGGATTAGGGCTGGGGCTAATATCAGATCTAGGGTTATGTTTAAAGATAGTTTTACAGTTAGGTTTATGGCTACATGTGATATAAGTGTTAGGTTTAGAGTTAGGGTCATGTTTAGAGCTAGGTGTATTATTAGAGTCATGTTCTCGGTTAGTAATTTGAGATAGATTAAGGTTTAAAGTTAGGGCTTGAATTATCTTTATTGGTCATGTAGTGTAATTGTAGGGTGAGATTTAGGGTTTAGGTTTGGTTTAGAATAATGCATAGGTTTAGGATTAGGGATAGGGTTAAATTTAGGCCTAGGGTTATGGTTAAGGCAATGGATAGGGTTAGAGATAGGATTAGGGCTAGGGTTATGATTTTGATTAGGGCTAGGTTTAGGATTAGGTTTAGGGTTAAAACTCGGGTTAGGGCTTGGTTTTGGGCTAGGTTTGGGGTTAACAGTGCTAGGGTTAGGGGTAAGGCTAATGTAAGTACCAGGTTACAATTAGGGTTAAATTTAGGGTTAGGGTTAGAGGTAGGTCTAGTTTAGGTTTAGGGTTAGGGTGATGTTTAGACTAGGGTTAGTATTGTAGTCAGAGTCAGGGTCAGTGTTAATTCTAGTTTTCAGCTTAAAACTAGAATTAGTGCTTAGTTTAGGGTTAGGGTTAAGGGTTCGCTTAGATTAAGGGTTAGGGTTAGGGCTATGGCTTGGTTTTATTTTAGGGCTAGTGTTAGATTTAGAGTTAGGGTTAGGCTTAGGATTAGGTTTTGATTTAGAATTAAAATTAGATCTAGGTTAGGGTTAGAGCTAATGATAGGGCTAGGGTTAGGGCTTGGATTAGGGTTCTGGTAAGGAATAGGGTTCAAACCAGGGATTGGGCTATGGTGGGATTTAGATTTAGTCTTAGGGCTAGGGTTAGGGCTAGGGTTAGGAATAGGACTAAATTAGGGCTAAGATTATGGCTAGAGTTAATTTTGGGGTTAGGCCTAATGTTAGGTTTATTGTTAGGATTAATGCTTGGTTTAGGGCTAGGATAAGGGCTGGGTTTTGTGTTAGGTTTAGGACTAGGATTGGAGCTATGGTTAATGTCAGGTCTAAGGTTAGGGTTGGGGATAGTTTTAGGATCTTCGTTATGGCTAGGTCTAGTGTAAGTGTTAGGTTTAATGTAAATCCAGCTTTAGAGCTAGGAGACTTACTAGGGTCATGGTCATTGTCAGAGTTTGCTTGAGGTTAGGGTTTATGGTTAAGGCTTGAGTTAGCACTAGGGTGTGGTTTAGGTACTGATAGGGTTTTGTTTAGTGTTTACATTAGGTTTAGGGTAATTGATAGGGTTAGGGTTAGTGATAGGGTTAAGATTAGGCCTAGCATTCTCATTAGGGTTAGGGTTATGGTTACTATAATGCATGGAATTAGAGCTAAGTTTAGGGCTAGGTTTCTGCTTAGGAATACGTCTTGAATTAGCGTTAGGGATAGGGTTAAAACTAGGGTTAGGCTTAGGTTTATGTTTAGCAAAAGGATTAGGTTTTGAGCTAGGGTTAGGTTTAGGGTGAGGGTTAGGTTTAGGGTTACTTCTAGGGATAAGATTATAGTACTCATAGGGTTAGGTTTAGGATTAGGGCTAGTGACATCATTAGGGATAGGGTTAGGGTTAGGGTAATTTATACAATTAGATGTAGATTTAGGGCTATGTTTAACGTTAAATTGAGGTTTAGGCTTAGAGTTAGGGCTATGGTTATGTTTAGGCTTATAGTAAGGGTTAGGTTTGAGCTAGGGTTAGGTCTATGGCAAGTGCGAGATTTAAGGTTAGGTCTAGGGTTAGTTTTCCAGTTTGATTTAGGTTTAGCATTAAGCCTAGAATTATCAATACGTTTAGGTTTAGGTTTAGAGTAATCGGTCGGTTTAGAGCTAGGTTTAAGGCTAGGGTTAAGGTTAGGCTTAGGGCTAGTGTTCGGGTTAGATTGAGGGATAGGTGTAGGTTTATATTTAGAATAATGTTTAGGCTTTGAGCTAGGACTAGGACTAATGCGAGAGTTAGGTTAGGGTTAGGACTAGGGTTCGGGTTAGGGCTATGCTTAAGGCTTATTTAGGCTTAGGATTAGCTGTAGGTTTTGTGTTAGGTTTAGGGCTATGGGTAATGTAAGAGCTAGGGTTATGTTGAGGGCTAGTTGTAGGATTAGGTTTATGGCTAGGTCTAGTGTTATGTTTAGATTTTTGTTAGGGTCAGATTTAGAGACAGGTTTACTCTAAAGGCAGAGTCGGTGTTTGGGTTAGAGTTAGTGTTAGGGTTACGGCCAGAATTAGGACTATGTTAAGTCTAGGGTTAGATTATTGTTATTATTAGGGCTAGGGCTAGGTTTATGTTTAGGTCTAAGGGAAGAGTTCAGGCTAGATTTAGGATTTGCTTTAGGTCTAGGGCTAGTGTTAGTGTTTGGTCTAGGGTTAGGGTCAGCTTTAGACCTAGGGTTAGGGTCAGAATAAGGGTCAGGGTTAGCGTTAGAGTTTGGGATAGGGTTAGAGCTAGAATGATGGCTAGGTTTAAGACTATTAATAGGGTTAGAGTTTTGGTTAACCTAAAATTTAGAGATAGGTCTAGGGTTACCATTAGGGTTAGGTTTTTTCTTAGGTTAAGGGATAGCCTTAGAGGTAGGGTTAATGCTAGAGTTAGGGTTAGGGTTAGGGTTAAATATAAATATATTTTGAGCTCGGATTAGGGCTAGTTTTTGTATGAGGATTAGGGTTAGATTTTTGCCTTGGCTAATGTAAGAGCCAAGGTTACAATTAGGGTTAGTTTTAGGTTTAGAGTTAGGGGTAGGTCTAGTTTTAGGTTTAGGTTTAAGGTTAGGGTAATATTTAGAGCTAGGGTTATTGTTAGGATATGAGAAAGCATCAAGGTTAGTTTTAGGGTTAGGATTAGCACTCAAATAAGGGCTAGGGTTACTGTTCGGTTTAAGGTGAGGGCTGTGTTTAGAGCTAGGGTTACTCTTAGGATATCAGTCAGGTCAGGGTTTTCTTTAAGTTTAGGGTTATGACTTGAATTAGGGCTAGGGTTACTTTTAGGGTTTGGTTTAAGTTTAGGGTTGCCTTTAGAGATAGGGTCAGTTTTAGGATATGAGTCAGGGTCAAGGTAAATTTAAAGGTTAGGGTTAGGACTCGAATTAGGCTAGGATTACGTCTAGGTGTAATGTTAGAGTTTGGTTTAAGTTAATTTTTAGTGTTAGGGCTGTTGCTCAGTTTTGTTTTAAGTCCTAGGTTTAGGGTTTGGGCTAGTTATAAGATTAGCATTAGGTTTAGGGCTAGTATTAGTGTTTGGCTTAGGTTTGGGTTAGGGTTAGATTTGGATTTAGCATTAGATCTAGGATTAGGGCTAGTCTATAGGGCAAGGGTCAGGGCTAGGGTTATGGTTACTGTAACAGATAGGGTTAGAACTAGGGCTAGGACTAGGGTGAGAGTTAGAGTTAATCTTAGGCCTAGGGTTTGGTTAGTTTTAGGAATAGGGCTAAGATAGGGCTAGGATTAGGGCTAGGGGTTGTGATCAGCTTATGCCTAGAGTTAGGGCTAGGGTTATAGTTAATTTCAGGGTACGGCGTGTTGTTATAGCTAGGTTTAGAGGTAGGGTGAGGGTTAGAATTTGGTTTAGGACTAGGGTTAGGGTTAGGGTTATGATTAAGACTAAGTTTAGGGCTAGGATGATGCATAGGGTTACTTGTAGGTTTAGGTCTAGAATTAGGTCTAGGGTTTATGTCAGCCTAGTGTTACAGTTTGGGTAGATTTAGGGTTAGGTTTGTGTCTATGTCTAGTGTAAGTTTTATTTTTATGGTAAGGATCAGGTTTAGAGCTAGGTGTATTTTTAGGGACAGGATCAGGGTTAGGGTTTGTTTTAGGTTAAGGTTTAGGGATAGTGCTAAAATGAGCATTAGGTTTAGGGTTAGGGTTAGGGCAATTGATTGTGTTATTTTTAGGTTTCAGGGAAGTTTTAGGGCAATGGGGAGCTTTAGGGTTAGCAAAAGGGCTAGGGTTATGCCTAGGGTTACCATTAGGATTAGGGTTATCATAAGGATAATATATCTGGTTAGAGCTATGGTTAGGGCTAGAGTTAGGTTATGATTAGGGCTAGAGTTAGGTTAGGTTTTGAGTTAGGGCTAATAACCCTAGCTTAGGGTAGGGTTCGGGTTCGATTTAGGGTATGGTTACGTTTTGTGCTAGGGTTAGGTATAGGATGAGGGTTAGGCTTAGTGTTATAGTCAGTATTAGGTTTAAGGTTAGGGCTAAAGTTTTCATTAGGGTTACCATTAGGTTTAGGGTAATAGACTGGGTTAGATATAAGGTTAGCTTTATGGTTAAGGTTAGGTTTAGATTTAAGTTTAATTTTAGGGCTAGGTTTACTTTTGGTTTCAAGGTAAAATTTAGGTTTTGAGTTAGGGTTAAGGCTATGGCAAGTTGTAGGTTTAGGGATAGGTCTAGGGATCAGTTTATGGATTGGGTTGGGGTTTCGGTTAGGGTTAGGGATAGGGTTATTATTAGGGTTAGGGTTAGAGTTAGGCTAATGCCTAGGGTTAGAGCTAGTTTCAGGTTTAGGTTTAAGGTTAAGATTAGGGCTATGTTTAGGGTTATGTTTAGGAATAGTGCTAGGGTCATGTTTGGGCGAAGGGTTAGTCTTTGAGGTAGGGTTAGGACTGAGGTGAGGGTTAGGGTTAGGGTTAGGAATGGGGTTAAGTTTAGGGTGAGGGATATGTTAGGGTAGGTTTAGGCCCCGATTAGTGTTAAAGGTATTTAAGTTTTGTGTTAGATTTAGGCCTAGGGTTAGTGCTGTGTGTAATGTAAGATCTAGGGTTGTGATTAGAGCTAGTTTTAGGCTTAGGCTTAACCCTAGGTCTAGTGTTACTTTTAGGTTTGGGTTAGGGTCAGGTTTATAGCTAGGTTTAAAGTTAGTGTCAGGCCCAGTGTTCAGGTTACAGTTAGGGTTAGGATGAAAGCCAGAATCCGACTAGGGTTAGGTCTAGTGGTAGGTTTAGTGTTTGGTTTAGGTTAGAATCGTTTTAGGGTTAGGGTAGTGTTATCATGACATTTATAGTTACGGTTAGGGTAATGGGTAGGGTTAGAATTATATTTAGAGCTATGTTTGGGTTAGGCTTATGTTTAGGGTAATGGATAGGTTAGGGCTAGGGTTATAGTTAGGATAAGGGCTAGTTTTAGGGTTAGGGTAAGGTCTAGGGTTAACATTATGGTTAGCTTTAGAGTAAGTGTTAGGGTTTGAGCTATAGTTAGGGTTATCATGACGTTAGGGTTAGTGTCAGGTCTAGGTTTAGGATTAGGGTTAAGTTTAGGGCTAGGTTTAGCACTAGGATTAGGGTTATGTTTAGGGTAATGTATAGGATTAGAGCTAGAGTTAGGGCTAGGATTATGGTTATGATTAAGTCTAGGGTTAGGTTTAGGGTTAGGGCCATTTTTAGGTTTAGGTTTAGTTTTAGACTAATGATTAAGGTTAAGGTTAGGGTTAGGGTTAAAACGAGGTGGAGGGCTCAGTATAGGGCTAAGTTTTGGGTTAGGTTAGGGCTAGGATTAGGGCTGAGGCTAATGTAAGATCTAGAGTTATGATTAGGGCTACTTTTAGGGTTACTCTTAGGCCTAGTTCTAGTTTTAGGGTTAGGATTACATTTTGGTGATGTTTGAGCTAGGGTTAGAGTAAGATAAGAGTGAGGCTCAAGGTTAGTTTTTGGGTTAGGTTAGGACTGGAATTAGGGCTGATGTTAGGACTAGGTGTAGGGTAAGGTTTTGGTTTAGGTTAAGCATTAGGTTTAGGGCTATGGCTCGGTTTTGTTTTAGGGCTTGAACTAGATTAGGGCTAGTTTTAGGTTTAGTGTTAGTTTTAGGGCTAGTGTTAGTGTGAGATTTAGGCTTAGGGTTAAAGTTGGACTTAAAGTTATGGTTAGTTCTAGGTTTAGGGCTAGGGCTAGTGTTGGGGCAAAAGTAAGGGCAAGTGTTATGGTTATGGTAAGGAATAGGATTAGATCTAGGAATAGGGCTAGGGTCAGAGTTAGAATTATTCTTAGTGCTAGTGGTAGTGTTAGGGGTAAATTAATGCTAGGATCAGGTCTGGAATTAGTGTAAGGGTTAAGTCTAGAGTTAGAGTTAGGATTATATTTTGGGGAACGGATGGGGTTATAGCAAGGTTCAGAACTAGAGTGACAGATAAAATTAGGGATATGGCTAGAGTTAGGGTTTGGGCTAGAATCAAGACTAGTTATAGGTCTAGGATGAGGGCTAGCATTTGTGTTAGGTTTATGGCAAGAATTAGGGCTAGGGCTAATATCAGGTCTAGGGTTATGGTTAGGAATAGTTTTTGGGTAAGATTTATGGCTAGGTTTAGTGTCAGAGTTAGATTCATGGTGAGGTTCAAGTTGTGAGCTAGGGTATTATAATAGAGTCAGGTTTTGGGTTTGTGTTAGGTTGAGGTTTAGTGTTATGGCTCAAATTAGCATTAGGTTTGAGTTAGAGTTAGGATAATGGATAAAGTTAGGTTTAGGCTTCAGTTTAGGTTTAGGGCTCAGATTAGGTTTAGGGTAATGGATAGGGTTAGTGTTCGGCCTAGGGTTAGCATTAGGTTTATGGTTATCATTAGGGTAAAGGATAGGGTTAGAGCTAGGGTTAGGTCTAGGGTTATGTTTAGGATTAGGGCTATATTTAGGGTTAGGGTTAAGGATAGGGTTAGTTTTAGAATATGGGTTAGGGTTTGAGCTAGTGTTAGAGCTAAGGATAGGGTTAGGCTTATGATTAGGGCTAGGATTAGGATTAGGTTTACCATTAGGGTTAAGGGTATAGACAGGTTTAGACATTGAGTTAGGGGGTTAGGGTTAGGTTTAGATTTAGGACAAGGGTTAGTGTTAAGTTTACCATAATTGTTAGGGTTGGAGCTAGGTTTAGGACTATGGCAAGGTTTCGGTTTATTGTTAGGTGTAGGGTTAGGTTTACAGTTAGTGTTAGAGTAGGTTTAGGGTTAGGGTTAATGTTATCATGATGTTCATGGTTAGTGTCAGGATAATTGATGGGTTTAGAACTAAGGCTAAGTCTAGATTTAAGTTTAGGATTAGGGCTAGGGCTAGGGTTAGGTTTAGGGTTAGGCTTATCATTTTCTTTTGGTTAGGTTAAGGGTAAGGGTCAGGGATTGTGTAAGTGTTAGGGCTAGGTTGAGGCTTCAGGTTAGAATCAGGACTAGGGATAGAGTAAGGGTTAGGGTTATGGTTAGGGCTAAGTTTAGAATTAGGTTTAGTGTTATGATTAGGGTAATGGCTAGAGTAAGAGGTGAGATTGGTCTATGTTCATAGTTAGGATTAGGGCTAGGATTGGGATTAGGGTTTGGGATAGGTTTATGTTTAGGGTAACGGCTAGGGTTTGAGCTAGTGTTAGTGCTAGGGCTAGATCAAGGATTAGGTTCAGCCTTAGGTCTAGGGACAGGATTATGATAGGTTTAGGGTTAGAGTTAAGTTTAGGGCTAGGGTTAACATTAGGTTTAGGATAATGGTTATGGTAATGGATATGGTTAGATGTAGGTTTACATTTAGGTTTAGGGTTAGATTTAGTTTTAAGATGCAGGAAGTGTGAATCAGGCAGTATAGCGATACCAGACCTCAAACTATACTACAGAGCAATAGTAACAAAAACAGCATGGTACTGGTACCAAAACAGGTGGGTGGACCAATGGTACAGAATAGAGGAAACAGAAACCAATCCACAAAACTACAACTATCTTATATTTGATAAAGGGGCTAAAAGCAAGCAATGGAGGAAGGATAGCATCTTCAACAAATGGTGCTGGGAAAACTGGAAATCCATATGCAACAAAATGAAACTGAATCCCTTTCTCTCACCATGCACAAAAGTTAACTCAAAATGGATCAAGGAGCTTGATATCAAGTCAGAGACACGGCGTCTGATACAAGAAAAAGTTGGCTACGATCTACATACTATGCGGTCGGGCTCCCAATTCCTCAATAGGACACCCATAGCAAAAAAGTTAATAACTAGAATCAACAAATGGGACTTACTCAAACTAAAAAGTTTTTCCTCAGCAAAAGAAACAATAAGAGAGGTAAATAGGGAGCCTCCATCCTGGGAACAAATCTTTACTCCTCACACTTCAGATAGAGCCCTAATATCCAGAGTATACAAAGAACTCAAAAAAATTAGACAATAAGATAACAAACAACCCAATCAACAAATGGGCCAAGGACCTGAACAGACAATTCTCAGAGGAGGACATACAATCAATCAATAAGTACATGAAAAAATGCTCACCATCTCTAGCAGTCAGAGAAATGCAAATCAAAACCACCCTAAGATACCATCTCACTCCAGTAAGATTGGCAGCCATTATGAAGTCAAACAACAACAAGTGCTGGCGAGGATGTGGGGAAAAGGGTACACTTGTACATTGCTGGTGGGACTGCAAATTGGTGCAGCCAATTTGGAAAGCAGTATGGAGATTTCTTGGAAAGCTGGGAATGGAGCCACCGTTTGACCCAGCTATTCCCCTTCTTGGTCTATTCCCTAAAGACCTAAAAAGAGCATGCTACAGGGACACTGCTACATTGATGTTCATAGCAGCACAATTCACAATAGCAAGACTGTGGAACCAACCTACATGCCCTTCAATAGATGAATGAATAAAAAAAAATGTGGCATTATACACAATGGAGTATTACTCTGCATTAAAAAATGACAAAATCATGGAATTTGCAGAGAAATGGATGGCATTAGAGCAGATTATGCTAAGTGAAGCTAGCCAATCTCTAAAAAACAAATGCCAAATGTTTTCTTTGATATAAGGAGAGTAACTAAGAACAGAGTTGGGAGGAAGAGCATGAGAAGAAGATTAACATTAAACAGGAGTGAGAGGTGTGAGGGAAAAGGAAAGAGAAGGGAAATTGCAAGGAAATGGAAAGAGACCCTCATGGTTATACAAAATTACATACAAGATGAAGTGAGGGGAAAGGGGAAAAAAACAAGGGGGAGAAATGAATTACAGTAGATGGGGTAGAGAGAGAAGATGGGAGGGGAGGGGATGGGGGATAGTAGAGGATAGGAAAGGCAGCAGAATACAACAGACACTAGTATAGCAATATGTAAAACAGTGGATGTGTAACCGATGTGATGCTGCAATCTGTATAGGGGGTAAAAAAAGGAGTTCATAACCCACTTGAATCAAAGTGTGAAATATGATTTGTCAAGAACTGTGTAATGTTTTGAACAACCAACAATAAAAATTAAATATACATACATATATACATATACATATATATATATATATATATATATATATATATATATATATATATATATATATATATATATATATATATATAAATGTTAAGGCTACGTTTATATTTAGTTTTATGGTATGGGTTAGGTTTTGAGATAGGGTTAGGGCCATGGCAAGTGTGAATTTTAGGGTTAGGTCCATTGTTAGTTTTCTGGTTAGGGTTAGGGTTTTGTTTTGGGTTAAGTCTAGTGTTATCAATACTGTTAGGTATAGGATTAGGTAAGGTGTATGTTTTGAGGTATGTTTAGGGCTAGGGTTAAGTTTAGGGTTAGGGCTAGGGTTAGGGTTTAGAGTTAGGTACAGGTCTAAATTTATATTGATGGTAGGGTTAGACTTTGAGTGAAGTTTGAGACTAAGGCTAGGGTTAGGTTTAGGGATAGGGTTAGGACTAGGGTTAGGGTTGGGGTTTTGCTTAGGGCTAGTTTTAGGCCTAGAATTCACTCTAGGTTTTGTGTTAGTTTAAAGCATAGAGTTAGAGCTATGGTTAATATAAGAGCTAGGATTATGATTAGGGCTAGTTGTAGATTTAGGGTTATGGCTATGTCTAGTGTTAGGTTTAGGTTTTTGTTTAGGGTAAGGTTTAGAGATAGATTTAGTGTTAAAGGCAGGGTCAGTGTTAAGTTTAGAGTTAGAGTTAAGGTTAAAGCTAGAAATGGGACTAGGTTTATGTCTAGGGGAGGGTTAGACATTGCGTTAAGTTAAGGGTTATTGTTAAGGCTAAGGCTAGGTTTTTGTGTAGGTCTAGAGCCAGAATTAAGGCTAGATTTAGGATTAGGTTTAGGCCTAGAGCTAGTTATAGGGTCTGGTTTAGGTATAAGTTTACTGCTAGGGCTAGTGTTATGGTTTGGTCTAGCGTTAGAGTCATGTTTAGACCTAGGTTAGTGCTATGGTCAGAATAAGAGTCAGGGTTATATTAAAGGTTTGGGACAAGTTTTGAGCTAGAATGAGGGCTAGGGTTAAGACTATTAATATGGCGAGAGTTTTCATTACCCTGAGGTTTAGGGATAGGTCTAGTGTTACCATTAGTGTTAGCGTTTTTCTTAGGTTTAGGGATAGGGTTAAACCTAGTGTTAGGGGTAGGGGTAGGGTTAGGTTTAGTGTTAAAGCTAGGTTTATGGCTCCAATTAGGGCTAGTTTTTGTGTTAGTGTTAGGGCTAGGGTTAGGGCAACAGCTAAAGTAAGAACCAGGGTTACAATTAGGGTTAGCCTTAGAGTCAGGGTTAGGGGTAGTTGTAGTGTTAGTGTTAGATTTACAGTTAGGGTGAATTTTAGAGCTAGAGTTATATTTAGGATAAGATTCAGGGTCAGGGTTAGCTTTCGTGTTTGTATTAAGACTCGAATTAGGGCTAGGTTTACTGTTAGGGTTTGGTTTGAGGTTAACATCATTTTTAGAGCTAGGTTGAGTGTTAGGATATGAATCAGGGTCAGTGTTAGTTTTAAGGTTATAGTGAGGACTCAATTAGGGCTATGATTAGTTCTTATAGTAGTTTCAGGGTTGGTTTAAGTTAAAGTTTAGGGTTAGGTCTATTGCTCGGTTTTGTTTTAGTCTAGGATTAGGGTTAGGGCTAGTTTTACAATTCACATTAGTGTTAGGGCTAGTGTTAGTTTTAGGCTTAGACTTAGGGTTAAGGTTATATTTATAGTTGGGTTTAGATGTATGATTAGGCTAGAATTAATGATAGGGCTAGGGTTAGGGCCAGGGTTAGAGTTATGTTAAGGGATAGGGTTAGATCTACGGATATGGCTACTGTGAGATTTAGAGTTAGTTATAGGGCTAAAATTAGAGTTATGAATTTGTATAGGGGTAATTAGGGCTAGGATTAGGGCTAGGGTTAGTGTTCGCTTAGGCCCTAGCGATAAGAATAGGGTTAGTTTTCCCTTTCCCCTCACTTCCTCTTGTATGTACTTTTGTATAACCCTGAAGGTCTCCTTCCATTTCCATGCAATTTCCTTTCTCTCTCCCTTTCCCTCCCACCTCTAATCCCTGTTTAATGTTCATCTTCTTCTCATGCTCTTCCTCCCTACTCTGTTCTTAGTTACTTTCCTTATATCAAAGAAAACATTTGGCATTTGTTTTTTAGGGATTGGCTAGTTTCACTTAGCATAATCTGCTCTAATGCCATCCATTTCTCTGCAAATTCCATGATTTTGTCATTTTTTAATGCAGAGTAATACTCCATTGTGTATAATGCCACATTTTTTTTTATCCATTCGTCTATTGAAGGGCATCTAGGTTGGTTCCACAGTCTTGCTATTGTGAATTGTGCTGCTATGAACATCAATGTAGCAGTGTCCCTGTAGCATGCTCTTTTTAGGTCTTTAGGGAATAGACCAAGAAGGGGAATAGCTGGGTCAAACGGTGGCTCCATTCCCAGCTTTCCAAGAAATCTCCATACTGCTTTCCAAATTGGCTGCACCAATTTGCAGTCCCACC
Source organism: Marmota flaviventris (assembly GCF_047511675.1). Classification (NCBI taxonomy): domain Eukaryota; kingdom Metazoa; phylum Chordata; class Mammalia; order Rodentia; family Sciuridae; genus Marmota; species Marmota flaviventris. The sequence continues at coordinate 113,145,177 of NC_092508.1, forward strand.
AGCAATGTACAAGTGTACCCTTTTCCCCACATCCTCGCCAGCACTTGTTGTTGTTTGACTTCATAATGGCTGCCAATCTTACTGGAGTGAGATGGTATCTTAGGGTGGTTTTGATTTGCATTTCTCTGACTGCTAGAGATGGTGAGCATTTTTTCATGTACTTATTGATTGATTGTATGTCCTCCTCTGAGAATTGTCTGTTCAGGTCCTTGGCCCATTTGTTGATTGGGTTGTTTGTTATCTTATTGTCTAATTTTTTTGAGTTCTTTGTATACTCTGGATATTAGGGCTCTATCTGAAGTGTGAGGAGTAAAGATTTGTTCCCAGGATGGAGGCTCCCTATTTACCTCTCTTATTGTTTCTTTTGCTGAGGAAAAACTTTTTAGTTTGAGTAAGTCCCATTTGTTGATTCTAGTTATTAACTTTTGTGCTATGGGTGTCCTATTGAGGAATTGGGAGCCCGACCGCATAGTATGTAGATCGTAGCCAACTTTTTCTTGTATCAGACGCCGTGTCTCTGACTTGATATCAAGCTCCTTGATCCATTTTGAATTAACTTTTGTGCATGGCAAGAGAAAGGGATTCAGTTTCATTTTGTTGCATATGGATTTCCAGTTTTCCCAGCACCATTTGTTGAAGATGCTATCCTTCCTCCATTGCATGCTTTTAGCCCCTTTATCAAATATAAGATAGTTGTAGTTTTGTGGATTGGTTTCTGTTTCCTCTATTCTGTACCATTGGTCCACCCGCCTGTTTTGGTACCAGTACCATGCTGTTTTTGTTACTATTGTTCTGTAGTATAGTTTGAAGTCTGGTATCGCTATACCGCCTGATTCACACTTCCTGCTTAGAGTTGTTTTTGCTATTCTGGGTCTTTTATTTTTCCATATGTATTTCATGATTGCTTTCTCTATTTCTACAAGAAATGTCATTGGGATTTTGATTGGCATTGCATTAAACCTATAGAGAACTTTTGGTAATATCGCCATTTTGATGAAGTTAGTTCTGCCTATCCATGAACAGGGTATATTTTTCCATCTTCTAACATCTTCTTCTATTTCTCTCTTTAGGGTTCTGTAGTTTTCATTGTATAAGTCTTTCACCTCTTTTGTTAGGTTGATTCCCAAGTATTTTATTTTATTTTTGAAGATATTGTGAATGGAGTGGTTGTCCTCATTTCCATTTCAGAGGATTTGTCGCTGATATACAGGAATGCCTTTGATTTATGCGTGTTGTTTTTATATCCTGCCACTTTGCTGAATTCATTTATTAGCTCTGATAGTTTCTTTGTAGACCTTTTTGGGTCTGCTAGGTATAGAATCATGTCAGCAGAAAATAGTGATAATTTAAGTTCTTCTTTTCCTATTTTTATGCCTTTAATTTCTTTCATCAGTCTAATTGCTATGGCCAGTGTTTCGAGAACTCTTTTGAACAGAAGTGGTGAGAGTGGGCATCTCTGCCTTGTTCCAGATTTTAGAGGGAATGCCTTCAATTTTTCTCCATTCAGAATGATGCTAGCCTGAGGCTTAGCATAGATTGCTTTTACAATATTGAGGTATGTTCCTGTTATCCCTAGTTTTTCTAGAGTTTTGAACATAAAGGGATGCTGTTTTTTGTCGAATGCTTTTTCCACATCTATCGAGATGAACATATGGTTCTTGTTTTTAAGTCTATTGATGTCGTGAATAACATTTATTGATTTCCGTATATTGAACCAGCCTTGCATCCCAGGGATGAATCCTACTTGATCATGGTGCACAATTTTTTTGATATGTTTTTGTATCCGATTCGCCAGAATTTTATTGAGGATTTTTGCATCTAGGTTCATTAGTGATATTGGTCTGTAGTTTTCTTTCTTTGAAGTGTCTTTGTCTGGTTTAGGTATCAGGGTGAGGTTGGCCTTATAGAATGAATTTGGAAGTTCTCCCTCTTTTTCTGTTTCCTGAAGTAGCTTGAAAAGTATTGGTATTAGTTCCTCTTTAAAGGTTTTGTAAAACTCTGCTGTATACCCATCTGGTCCTGGGCTTTTCTTAGTTGGTAGTCTTTTGGTGGTTTCTTCTATTTCCTCAATTGATATTGGTCTGTTTAGGTTGTCTATATCCTCCTGACTCAATCTGGGCAGATTATATGACTTAAGAAATTTATCTATGCCTTCACTATTTTCTAATTTATTGGAGTATAAGGATTCAAAATAATTTTTTATTATCTTCTGTATTTCTGAAGTGTCTGTTGTGATATTGCCTTTTTCATCCCGTATGCTAGTAATTTGAGTTCTCTCTCTTCTTCTCTTCGCTAGCATGGCTAAGGGTCTGTCGATTTTGTTTATTTTTTTAAAGAACCAACTTTTAGTTTTGTCAATTTTTTCAATTGTTCCTTTTGTTTCGATTTCATTAATTTCAGCTCTGATTTTAATTATTTCTTGCCTTCTACTTCTTTTGCTGTTGTTTTGCTCTTCTTTTTCTAGGATTTTGAGATGAAGTATGAGATCATTTATTTGTTGTTTATTTTTCTTTTTTTAAGGAATGAACTCCAAGCAATGCATTTTCCTCTTAGAACTGCTTTCAATGTGTCCCATAGATTCCGACATGTTGTGTCTGTGTTTTCATTTATCTCTAAGAATTTTTTAATTTCCTCCTTGATGTCTTCTATAACCCATTGATCATTCAGTAACCTATTGTTCATTCTCCAAGTGCTGTATGCTTTTTCCTTCCTTCTTTTATCGTTGATTTTCAGTTTCATTCCATTATGATCAGATAAGATGCATGGTATTATCTCTACTCCTTTATATTGTCTAAGAGTTGCCCTGTGACATAATATGTGATCTATTTTTGAGAAGGATCCATGTGTTGCTGAGAAAAAAGTGTAACTGCTTGATGTTGGGTAGTATATTCTATATGTCAATTAAGTCTAGGTTATTAATTGTGTTATTGAGTTCTATAGTTTCCTTATTCAACTTTTGTTTGGAAGAACTGTCCAGTGGCGAGAGAGGTGTGTTGAAGTATCCCATGATTATTGTATGGTGGTCTATTAGACTCTTGAACTTGAGAAGAGTTTGTTTGATGAACATAGCTGCACCATTGTTTGGGGCATATATATTTATGATTGTTATGTCTTGTTGGTGTATGGTTCCCTTAAGCAGTATGTAGTGTCCCTATTGATCCCTTTTGATTAACTTTGGCTTGAAATCTATTTTATTTGATATGAGTATGGACACTCCTGCTTGTTTCCGAAGTCCATATGAGTGATATGATTTTTCCCAACCTTTCACCTTCAGCCTGTGTATGTCTTTTCCTATCAAATGCGTCTCCTGTAGGCAGCATATTGTTGGGTCTTGTTTTGCGATCCATTCTACTAGCCTGTGTCTCTTAATTGGTGAGTTTAAGCCATTAACATTTAGGGTTATTATTGAGATATGGGTTGTTCTTCCAGCCATATTTGTTTATTTATGTTACTAAACATGGTTTGTTTTCCTCTTTGATTATTCCCCCCCCCCTTTACTGTCCTACCTCCCACTGTTGGTTTTCATTCTAATTTTCCATTTCCTCTTCCTATAATGTTTTGCCGAGGATGTTTTGAAGAGATGGTTTTCTAGCTGCAAATTCTTTTAACTTTTGTTTATCGTGGAAGATTTTAATTTCATCTTCCATCCTGAAGCTTAATTTCACTGGATACACAATTCTTGGTTGGAACCCAATTCTTTCAGTGTTTGAAATATGTTATTCCAGGATCTTCTAGCTTTCAGACTCTGTGTTGAAAGATCAGCTGTTATCCTGATTGGCTTACCCCTAAATGTAATCTGATTCCTTTCTCTTGTAGCTTTTAAAATTCTCTCCTTATTCTGTATGTTGGGCATCTTCATTATAATGTGTCTAGGTGTGGATCTCTTATGATTTTGCATATTCGGCATCCTGTAGGCTTCTAGGATTTGGGATTCTGTCTCATTCTTCAAGTCTGGGAAGTTTTCTCGTATTATTTTATTGAATAGATTGCTCATTCCTTTGGTTTGTAGTTCTATACCTTCCTGTATCCCAATGACTCTTAAGTTTGGTCTCTTAATGTTATCCCATATTTCTTGGATGTTCTGCTCATGGTTTCTTAACAGTCTTGCTGAGCTGTCTATGTTCTTTTCAAGTTGAAATACTTTGTCTTTATTGTCTGATGTTCTATCTTCTAAGTGTTCTACTCTGCTAGTAGTATTCTCAATTGAGTTTTTAAGTTGGTTTATTGCTTCCTGCATTTCTAGGATTTCTGTTTGTTTGTTTTTTATAACCTCTATCTCCCTGTATAGTTGATCATTTGCTTCCTGGATTTGTTTGTGTAATTCATTGTCGAAGTGATCTTTCATTGTCTGATTTTGCTGTCTAATGTCTTCCTTGATACTCCAGATCATCTGAAGCATATATATCCTGAATTCTTTATCTGACATTCCATCTGCTGCAGCTGTTACCTCTTCTAATGTTGAGTTGACCTGCATTGCTTGTGGTCCTTTCTTTCCTTGTCTTTTCATACTGCTTGCGTTTCTTTCTGCTTGGTGAAACTGTTGTGTTTTTGAAAAAAATTTCCCCCTATGTATTTATATTGCTCTTGTATGGTTGAAAAGTCTCCCTTGCAGGGTTGGGTGGCAGTCTGCCTACCTTGCAGGCGTGGGCAGCGGCTCTGCTCTGCCACTCCTCTTATTGGTGTGAGGTGTCTACCATGCCCCTGGACCCCTGGGCCTCTTCTGGCGGTCGTTCGCAGGTCTGCCTATATTGCAGGCGCGGGCAGCGGCTCAGCTCTGCCCCTACTCCAATTGGGGTGACGTGTGTATCATGCCAGCAGGCCATCGGGCCTGATCCGCCGGTCGGTCGCAGGTCTGCCTACCCTGCAGGCACGGGCGGCGGCTCTGCTCTGCTCTGCCCTCCCTCCAATTGGTGTGACTTGTCTACCACACCCACGGACCACTGGGCCTGTTCCGGGCGTGGGCGAAGGCTCTGCTCTGCTCCTACTCCAAATGGGGTGACGTGTCTGTCGCACCGGCAGGCCACTGGGCCTGTCCCGCTGGTCGGTCGCAGGTCTTCCCACCTTTCGGGCACGGGTGGCGGATCTGCTCTGCCCCTACTCTAATTGGGGTGACGTGTGTACCACGCCGGCAGTCAGCTGGGCATGACTACCGGTCTGTCGCAGGTCTGCCTACCTTGCAGGCGTGGGTGTCATCTCTGCCCTGCCCCTCCTACCATGCCCGCGGACCTCTGGGCCTGATCTGCAGGTTGGTCGCAGGTCTGCCCACCCTGCGGGAATGAGTGGCGGTTCTGCTCCACCCCCACTCCAATTGGGGTAATGTGACCACCACACAGGTGGGCTGCTGGGCCTGATCCGGGAGTGGGCGAAGGCTCTGCTCTGCCCCTACTCCAGTTGGATTGACGTGTGTACCACGCTGGCAGGCTGCTGGGCCTGATCTGCCGGTCTGTTGCAGGTCTGCTTACCTTGCAGGCACGGGCGGCGGCTCTGCCCTGCCCCTCCTACCACGCCCGCGGTCCGCTGGGCCTGATCTGCGGGTTGGTCCCAGGTCTGCCCACCTTGCGGGAGCGGGTGGCGGCTCCGCTCCACCCCCTCTCCAATTGGGGTCACGCGACAACCACGCTGGCGAGCTGCTGGGCCTGCTCTGGGCGCAGGCAGCGGCCCCGCTCCTCCCCTCTGGCTCAACAACAAAGCGAGAGAGAGACTCGGGTGTCTGTGACTCACCCTCCCTACCAGGAGACCAAGTGTTTCTGTCGCCGCTGGTATTGATGAAGTTCTCTCCTCTGCCGCTTTCTGATGACATCAGATCTCTGCCCATGTTGGTATCCTATGTGAATGGCAGCATTTCGTTCCCTTTGACCAAAGCAACGGGTGAGTCCTGACCGGCCCTCACAGGCCCCGTCTCAGTCCTGTTGCCACTGCCCACGAAGGCTCGGTTGGTATTTACCTCCACAGTACTCAGCAGGACCCGGACCGAGAAGCAGTGTCCGTGGGCTCCTTAGCCCTGGGCCAGAGCAGTACCGGGAGCCGGAACTCGGTCGCTCCGTGCTCGGTGTATGCTCTGATTAGAGCAGGCTCCAAGAAGCAGTTTCCATGGGTTATTTAGCACTGAGCCTGAGTAATGTGTCTGCAAGCCGCAGGCGAATGGCAGCCTGAAATTACCTGTTCTACGGCTGAATGAGCTGTGTTCAGTCGAAAACAGGGATGGTGACGTCAGTTCTCCAATATGGTGGCCGCTAGCCTCCTCAATGGTCTGACCGGTGTGGAGAACTGAATTGGACCGCTTCCTTCCCCAGTCTCAAACCCAGAATTCAGCACTTAGTATGGTAATTGCACAGCTGGCAGAAGCCCATGGAAACTGCAGCGCTGTATCCCTGTGTTGCTATCTCCTCGTTCCCCAGCACGCGCCGCAGACTCTAGCTGCGGGGCGATTTGCTGAATAAGCAGTGTGACCCTCAGTGTGGACAAATCTCTCGCGTTTGAGCCCCCACGGCCGATCCTCGTGCGATGGAAATCCTTCCTCCCGGTTCCGGAGCACCCCACTATTGCTGGAAATTTCTAACAAGATAGCCTTTAGCCGTCCTGACTCGTTATTGTCCCACACTGTGACGTGGCACACGGGAGCAATGCACTCCCAGAGGGGGTAGAGAGAGAAGAGGGGAGGGGAGGGGAGGGGAGGGGGGATAGTAGAGGATAGGAAAGGCAGCAGAACACAACAGACACTAGTATGGCAATATGTAAATCAATGGATGTGTAACTGATGTGATTCTGCAATCTGTATATGGGGTAAAAATGGGAGTTCATAACCCACTTGAATCAAAGTGTGAAATATGATATATCAAGAACTATGTAATGTTTTGAACAACCAACAATAAAAAATTAAAAAAAAAAAAAGAATAGGGTTAGGTTTAAGTTTAGGATAAAGAATGGTGTTATAGCTAGGTTTAGATGTATGGTGAATGTTAGAGTTACAGTTAGGGTTCGGGTTGAGTTTACGGTTATGATTAATGCAAGGTTTAGGGCTAGGATGAGGGCTAGTGTTTATTTTATATTCAGGGCTACGATTAGTGCTAGGGCTAATATCAGGTCTCAGGTTATGGTTAAAGATAGTTTTAGGGTTAGGCTTATGGCTACAACTAGTGAAGGGTTAGGTTTCATGTAAGGGTCAGGTTTAGAGCTCGGGGAATTATTAGGATAAGTATTTGGCTTAGGTAAGGACTTAGGTTTATGGCTCAAATTAGCATTAAGGTTAGGGTTAGTGTATAGTTAGGGTTTGTTTTAAGGTTCAGGTTTGGTTTATAGAAATTGATACGGTTAGCCTTAGTGATAGGGTTAGTTTAGGCTTAGGGTTAGCATTAGGGTAAGGGTTATGGTTAGGGTAATTTATATGGTAGAGGTTAGATTAGAACTAGAGTTATGGTTAGGAATATGCCTTGAGTTAGTGTTAGAGTTAGTGTTAAGTTTAGAGTTAGGGTTAGGGTTAGTGTTATGTTTAGCATAAAGGTTAGGTCTTGAGCTAGGATTAGGTCTAGGTTTAGGGTTAGGTTTAGGGATAAAATAATTGTAGGTTTAAGATTAGGGTTAGAGTTAGGGCTAGGGTTATCATTAATATTAGGGTTAGGGTTAAGGTAATGGATAGGGTTAGTTTAGGTTTAGATTTGTTTTAGATTTAGAATTAGTGATAATTTTAGGATTAGAGCTATGGTTATGTTTAGATTTATGGTTAGGTTTATAGTTTGATCTAGAGTTAGGGCTATGCTGAATGTTAATTTTAGGGTTATGTCTCTGGTTAATTTTCCAGTTAGGGTTAGGTTTAATATAAGGGTTCTCGCCAGGATTGTCAATAAGTTTAGGTTTAGGATTAGGGTAATTGTTAGGTTTAGAGCTAGGTTTACTGCTTATGATTAGTGCTAGTTTTAGGGTTATGGTTATGGCTGGGTCTAGAATTAGGTTTAGGTGTTAGTTAGTTTCAGATTTGGAGGTAGGTTTAGTGTTAAAGGCAGGGTCAGTGTTTGGGTTAGAGGTAAAGTTAGGGTTACAGCCAGAATTAGGACTAGGTTTAAGTCTATGTTTTGAGTTAGTGTTTGGGTGAGGTAAAGGTTTTTATTAGGGCAAGGGCTAGGATTTTGTTTAGGTCTAGAGCTAGAGTTCAGGCTAGATTTAGGATTAGGTTTAGGTCTATAGATAGTGGTAGGGTTAGGTTTAGGCATAAGGTTACAAGTAGGGCTAGTGTTAGGGTTTGGTTTAGGTTTAGGTTCAGGATAGCCCTAGGGTATATATTATGTTCAGAATAAGGTTCAGCATTGGGGTTAGGGTTTGTGATAGTATTAGAGCTAGAATGAGATCTAGGGTTAGGGCTATTAATATGGTTAGGATTCAGTTAGCCTAAGGATTAAGGATAGGTCTAGGGTTACCATTAGGTTTAAGGTTTTGCTCAGGGTAAGGTATAGTTTTAGGGCTAGGGTTAGGTTTATGGTTAGCGTTAAAGCTAGGTTTAGGGGCTCAGATTAGGACCTGTTTTTGTGTGAGTTTTAAGGCTAGGGTTAGGTCAATGGTTAATATAAGAACTAGGGTTACAAATAGGGTTAGAGGTAGGGATAGGTCTAGTGTTAGGGTTAGGTTTAAGATTTGGGTGATATTTATAGCTAAGCTTAGTGTTAGAATATCAGTCAAGTCAGGGTTAGTTTTAGGGTTAGGGTTAGAACCCGAATTAGGGATAGGATTACTGTTAGGGTTCAGTTTATACTTAGGATGGTGTTTAGAGCTAGGATGAGTGTTAGAATATAATTCAGGTTCAGAGTTATTTTTAAGGTTATGATTAGGACTCTAATTAGGGCTAGGGTTAGATCTAGGTGTAGTGCTTGCATTTGTTGTTAGTTAAGGTTTTTGTTAGGCCTGTTTCTCGATTTTGTTTTAGTGTTATGGTTAGGGTTAGAGCTAGTTTTATGATTAGCTTTAGGTTGGGACTATGGTTATGGTTAGGTTTAGGATAAGGCTAGATTCAAGGATTGGGCTAGGTTTTGTGTTAGATATAGGTCAAGATTTAGGGCTAGAACTAATGTCAGGTCAAGATTTATATTAAGTGATATTTTTAGGGTTACGTTTATGGCTAGGTCAAATTAAAGTGTTAAGTTTAGGGAAAGGGTCATAATAAGAGCTGGGGTATTATTAGGGTCAGAGTCAGGCTTCGGGTTTGGGTTAGGTTAAAGTTTAGGTTTAAACCTCAAATTAGCATTAAGTTTAGAATTAGGGTAAGGTAATGGATAGTGTTAGGTATAGGTTTCAGATTTGTTTTAAAATAGTGATAGTTTGAGGATTAGTCTTAGGGTTAGCATTAGGGGTTATGGTTATCATTAGGGTAATTTATAAGGTTAGACCTAGGGTTAGGGCTAGGTTTATGGTTAAAATGAGGGCTAGAATTAGGGTTAGTGTCAGGGTTAGGGCGAGGGTTACAGTGAGGATTAGGTTTAGGGTTTGGGCTAGGATTTTTGCTATGACTAAGGTTTATTTAGATTTGGTCTAGGTTTATGGTCAGGGTTAGTGTTACAGTTAGGGCAAGAGTTATCATTAGGGTTAGGGTAATAGGTTTAGATGTCAGGTTAAAGATAGGTTCAGGTTTAGGTTAGCCTTAGGTTTAGGTTTAGAATTAGGTTTAGGATTTGAGCTAGCTTTGATTTAGGGTTATGGGTTAGGTTCACTATTAGCTCTAGGATCAGGGTCAGGGTTTGTTTTAGGGTTAGGGTACATTTACCTTTAGGTCTAGTGTTATCATTGGGGTTAAGTTTAGGGTTCGGGTAATGGGTAGGGTTCGAGCTAGGGTTTGGGCTAGGGTTAAGGTTAGGATTAGGGCTGTGGTTAGGGCTATGGTTAGGCCTTGGGTTAGTGTTAGGTTTAGGTTAAGTGTAATGGTTAGGGATTGAGCTAGGTTTAGGGCTAGGGTGAGGGTTAGGGTTACAGTTAGGGCTAGGGTAGGGTTAGGGTTAGGTGTGGTGAGCCGCTTCTGCCGTTTCTGCAGACTATGGTCTCCATTACAAGATGGCGCTGGCTCCGCTGTGGTCTGTGACAAACAACTCCTTATTTGGGAGAGTTGACACATGGTTTTTCACCACCCTATGAGAAAGCTCCACGTGGAAGCTTCGCATTGGGGCTTGAGATGCTTTATTAAGGCTGGGAGGGGCATCCGAGAGAGGAGAAGAAGAAATATCAAGGGCCTGAATAAACTGCTGAAAGAAGATTCCTGAGTTGCGTATTCCTTGCGGGCAAGGGGTCGCGACAAGTGGTGCCGAGACCCGGGGAACCAGAACTTTCAGCAGTCAGGGGTGGTGCACCGGTTAGTCCCAGGTAAGTGGGATCCGCGACCAAAGCGGCGTTAGTCCCAATAAGTGGGATCCGCGATCAAAGCGGGGTTAGTCCCAGGTAAGTGGGATCTGCGACCAAAGCGGGGCAGCTCCTCTGTAAAGAAAGAGAGAGCATTACATTTTATTGCAGCTGCACTGTGTACTTTCGCTTTTGTTTTCTGTGTTTCTTTTGTTGTGTCATTTCGCTTTTGTTTTTTTTGCTTCTTTTGTTGTTGTGATGACAGGGACGCTCCCCTGTAAAAGGAAGAGAGTGGGAAATTCATAGAACGGAACGCTCCCTTGTAAAAGGAAGAGAACGGGGACTTTTGTACTTTCACTTTCTTTATAGCTTTAAAAACATTATGGGTGTTGCTTCTTCAAGCCCAATTTTGTTGGCCCTCGATGGGTTGTTACATTCAAAAGGACTTAAGATAAAGCAGAGTACTTTGCAGATGTTTTAAGAGAAGCTGATATAGTGGCTCCTTGGTTTGCTTTTTCAGGGAGTCTTACGGTTCCCAGCTGGGACAAATTAGGGAAAGATCTAGATTTCGCTCATGAGCAAGGTACCTTGCAGGGTGGCGTTATACCACTTTGGAAGTTAGTTAGAGGATGTATAACAGATGGTAAATGCCAGGAAGCTGTGAGTGAGGGTCAAGCTATTCTTGAGCAACTGCATGAGGAAAAATCTGAAGGATCATGTAGTGAAGTGGCAGAGAGTATTAAAAGTAACAGTAGTGAGAAGGCAAAAGAGCCTGAAGATAAAAATAGGAGAAGGCTCTACCAAGACTTGACCGAATTAAAAACGCCTGAGAACACAAGCGACTCAGAGAGTTCTGAGGACCTTGATATATTGTTACAACAACTACATAAGATAAAAATGAAAAAGAAGAAAAAGGAGACACAGGGCACACAGGCCTACTGTAAGAAGGGGAAGGGAGTTAACATCGGTCAACAAAACTCTGAGGAGGAGGAGGTAGAATATCTAGAAGAAGATATGGTGCCGATTGCCCCACCTCCGTATGTGGGGGGGAACCAAGGTTCCGGGAGATCTTTTCATGCACAAGTTTGGAGGACAGTTAATACAGATATGGGACTTGCATACCCTGTTTTTCAGGACAATAACAGGGGAAGATATCATGAGCCTTTAGACTTTAAGATAATTAAAACCTTGGCAGAATCTGTCCGCACTTATGGCACAGATGCCGCTTTCACTCTCACTCAGGTGGAGGGACTTACTAGATTTTGCATGACTCCCTCAGATTGGGCTAGTCTAGTCTGTGCTTGTGTTTCCCCAGGGAAATATTAGGAGTCCAAAGTTGGCTGTTTAATGTTTCTGGCAGTACCCAAGACTCGGAGCGAGGTAGGAGACTTAAAATTACTTCACACAATTCACAATTGTTTAATGCTACATTACCCTCCGCAGCAGTCTGTCTCCAATCTCCGTTCCTGTTTCTTTTGGCTAATGTTACATTACAGGGGATGCTTAATTGTTCTAATATTACCTGTTACTTGTCTGAGTGTTGGAATGGATCCTGGCCTATGGCAGTGGTTATGAAAATTCCAACCTTTGTCCCGATTCCGGTTACTGCAGATCCAGAGTCTTTTCCTATTGTTGAACTGATTAGAGCCCGTAGAGATTTTGGAATTACGGCAGCTATAGTGACAGCTGTGGCAGTGTCTGCTGCTGTAGCAGTTATAGCTGGAGTAGCCATGGCCAGCCAAGTACAAACTGCTGCCACTATTAATCAGGTTATTCAACAAACATCCACCATACTTGAATCTCAAAGTAGAATTAATCAACACATTTTATCTGGGATTCTAGCTGCTAATCAAAGGATAGATCTACTTCAAACTCAAGTTGAGGAATTGTCTGATCTAGTATATTTGGGTTGTATTGATCAACGTGCACATTTATGTATAACCTCTGTCAGATTTTATGATTCCAGAAATGCCTCCCGCGTCATCGGGGAATATCTATCTGGAACATGGTCCATGGAAGCAGAAAACTTCATCCAGTCTCAACTAACTCAGATTGCTGTTCTGAATAGCACCCGTGTCGAACCAGTGACTTTGGGTCAATTCACCAGTTGGCTATCCTCTGCCTTTTCCTTTTTTAAGGAATGGGTGGGAGTGGGCATTTTTGGTGCAATGTGTTGCTTCGGTATGTTCCTCTGTTTGTGGTTTCTCTGTTGCCTTAAGGCCCGCAGTGCTCACGATAAGGCTATGATCATACAAGCTCTTGCAGCTTTAGAAAATGGCAACTCACCTCAAGTCTGGCTTGCGCATCTTAAACAGTAAACCTTTGACATGGTCGTTACACCCCAAGTTATTATAACATTGCACTGGGATCGACATGACTTTCCTTGTTATTCTCTTAGTGTTGGAAAGCCCTTGCACTCTGCCGGTCTTACTGCCATTGCATGCAGATGGGTTTCCACACTAGTGCTTTTCTATCGTCTTAAAGTCCATGCCTTTCTTTCAGGGTGCTGTCAACTTGTTTGTCGTTATAAACAGCCACATTTCAGCCTCAGCTATCCCCCTTCGTCCACCATCGTCACGATACAGGATGCGAGGCAAGGCACTGCACTTGAGTGATCCTTGACGTGGACCTCAAGGAGAGCATGTCCTATTGCATGCGGGTTAGACACGTCCACGCCCCGCCCCACGAAAAAAGGCGTCGGCTGATATGGCCTCAGATCTGGGGAAGGGCCCTCCTTAGGACTGAGCCATACTATGCAGCCACTTCTGCACAGTGGGATAGGACCTCTACTCTCGCCTGTATTGTTTTAAGAAAACAGAAAGGGGGAACTGTGGTGAGCCGCTTCTGCCGTTTCTGCAGACTATGGTCTCCATTACAAGATGGCGCTGGCTCCGCTGTGGTCTGTGACAAACAACTCCTTATTTGGGAGAGTTGGCACATGATTTTTCACCACCCTATGAGAAAGCTCCACGTGGCAGCTTCACATTGGGGCTTGAGATGCTTTATTAAGGCTGGGAGGGGCATCCGAGAGAGGAGAAGAAGAAATATCAAGGGCCTGAATAAACTGCTGAAAGAAGATTCCTGAGTTGTGTCTTCCTTGCGGGCAAGGGGTCGTGAGAGTTAGGTTTAGGGCTAGAGTTAGCATTAGTTTTATGGTAATGGTTAGTGTAATGAATAGAGTTAGAGCTAGGCTTTGGGCTATGTTTACAGTTAGGATTAGGGATAGAGTTAGTGAGGTTTAGAGTTTTGGCTAGGGTTATATTTAGGGTTAGGTTTAGGGTTTGAGCTAGAGTTAGGGCTAGAACAAGGGTTAGGGTTAGGTTTATGGTTAGGGCTAGTTTTAGGGTTAGTGTTATGCTTAGGGTTAAGTTTAGGCTGTAATTATCGCTAGGTTTTGTGTGAGGTTTAGGGCTTGTGTTAGGCATATGGGTAATGTAAGAACTACAGTTATGTTTATGGCTAGATTTAGAGTTCGTCTAGTGTTAGGGTTAGTTTTGGGGTTAGGATAATGTTTAGAATTAGGGTTTTTGTTAGGGTAAGTGTCAGGGTTCAGATTCGGTTTATATTTAGTGTTAGTCCAGAATGAGGACTAGGGTAGGTCTATGGATAGAGTGAGTGTTTGGTTTGGTTAAGGGATATTGTTAGGGCTAAGGCTAGGGTTATGGCTACATTTAAGATTACGTTTAGGTCTATTGCTAGTGTTAGTGTTAGGTTTAGGGTTAGGGTTACTGGTAAGGCTAGTGTTACGTTTTGGATAAAATTTAGTGTCAGGTTTAAGCCTAGGTTTAGTGTTAGGGTCAGAATAAGGGTCAGGGTTAGTGTTTGGGTTAAGTTTAGAGCTAGAATGAGGGCTAAGATTAGTACTAGAAATGGAGTAAAGATTTGGGGTAGGCATAGAATTAGGGTTAGGACCAGATTAGCAATAGGGTATGGGTTTGACTAAGTGTAAGACATAGGGTTAGACCTAGGATTAGGAGTAGGGATAAGGCTAGGGTTAGGGCCAGGGTTAGGGTTAGGGTTAAATTTAGGGTTAAGCTTCTATTATGGCTAGGTTTTGTGTTAGGATTAGGGCTATGGCTAATTTAAGAACTGGCATTATGATTAGGGCTAGTTTTAGGGTTAGGTCTAGGGTGAGGTCTAGTGTTAGGATTAGGTTTAGGGATAGGATGATGTGTACAACTAGGGTTAGTGTTAAGGTCGCAGTCAATTGTTAGTATTAGTTCTAGAGTTAGGGTTAGGTCTTAATATTAGGTCTAGGGTTAGGACTAGGTGTAGGTTTAGGTTTTGGTTAAGGTTAAGGTTTAGAGTCACTGCTATGGCTCTGTTTTGCTTGAGGGATAGGGCTAGGGTTAGCGCTAATTTTCAAATTAGCATTAGTTTTAGAGCTAATGTTAGGGTGTGATTTAGGCATAGGTTTAGGGTTATATTTAGAGATAGGGTTAGATCTAGGTTTAGGACTACAGTGAAGGTTAGGGCTAGGGTTAGGTCTAGGGTTTGAATTATCATAAGGGATAGTGTAAGAAGTAGGACTAGTGCTAGGGCGAGAGTTAGAGTTAGTCTTAGTGTTAGGTTTAGATATAGGGTTAGAATTATGGCTTCATTAGGACTAGGATTAGAGCTAGGGTTAGTATTAAGGCTGAGCCTAGGTTTATGGCTAGGCTTATGGTTATGCTTATGGATAGATATGATGTTATGGCTAGCTTTAGAACTAGGGCAAGGGTTAAAATTAAATTTAGTTCTATGGTTAATTAGGGTTAGGTTTAGGATTAAGGCTAAGATTAGCGCTAGGATTCGGGCTAGAGTTTGTTCTAGTATTAGGGCTTCATTAGTGCTAGGGCTAATGTCAGGTCTATGTTATGGTTAGAGATAGTTTTAGGGTTAAGCTTATTAGTGTTAGGATTAAATTTATCGATATGGTTAGGTTTAGGGTTCAGGTTAGGTTTATGGTAATGTACAGGTTTATGGTTAGGAATAAGTTCAGGGTTATCCTAGGGTTAGGATTAGGATTAGGGTAATGGATAGGGTTACAGCTGGGGTTAGGGCTAGATTTATTGTTAGGATTAAGGCTAGGGTTAGGGTTAGGTGTTGGGTAATGGCAAGGGTTAGGGTTATGATTAGGATTAGGGCAAGTGTTAGAGCTAGAATTAGGATTTTAGTTAGGGTTAAGGTTAATGTTAGGGCTCCGATTAGGGATAGGTTTTGGGTTAGATTAGGTCTATATTTTGGGCTTCAGCTAATGTAAGAACTAAGGGTACGAGTAGAACTTGTTTTAGGGTTAGGGTTAGGGCTAGGTATAGGGTTAGGTTTAGGTATAGGTTTTGAGTGATGTTCAGAGCCAGGGTTAGTGTTAGGGTCAGAGTCAGGGTCAGGGTTGGTTTTAGGGTTAGGTATAGGACTCAAATTAGAGTTAGGTTTAGGGGTAGGTGTAGGTTTAGGTTTTGGTTTATCTTAAAGGTTAGGGTTAGGGCTATGGCTTGGTTTTTGATTAGGGCTAGT
The DNA here is from genome assembly GCF_047511675.1 of Marmota flaviventris. Taxonomy (NCBI): domain Eukaryota; kingdom Metazoa; phylum Chordata; class Mammalia; order Rodentia; family Sciuridae; genus Marmota; species Marmota flaviventris. Next base: position 113,160,987 of record NC_092508.1, read on the forward strand.
GCTAGGTTAAGTATAGTTTTAGGGTTAGCATTATTATTTCAGCTTGTTTTAGTGAGAGGTTTAGCTTAGGTTTATGGTTTGATTTAGAGTTAGGCTTAGATATAAGATTAGGACTAGAGCTAGGGTTAGGGCTAATGTAAAGGCAAGTGATAGGAATATGGTAAGGGATAGTGTTAGCACTAGAAATATGACTAGGGCGAGAGTTAGAGTTAGTCTTAGGGCTAGGGTTAAGTTGGGTTTAGTGGTAAATTAGGGCTAGGATTACGTCTAGCATTTGTATTAGGGTTAGAAATAGGTTTAGATTTGTAGATAGGTTTAGGTTTAGAGGAAGGGATGGGGTTAGAGCTAGTTTTAGAGTTAGGTTGAAGGTTAGAATTTTGGTTAGGGCTAGGGTTATGGTTTGGTTTAATAATAAGGCTAGGTTTAGGGCTAGGATGTGGTCTCTGGTTTGTTTTAGGGTTATGGCAAGAATTAGGGCTTGGGCTAGTATCAGGTCTAGGCTTATGTTAGGGATACATTGAGGGTTTGATTTATGTCTAGGTCTAGTGTAAGGGTTAGGTTTAGGGTAAGGGTCAGGTTTAGAGCTAGGGGTATTATTACAGTTAGAATTAGGTTTCAGGTTTGGGTTTAAGTTTAGACTTGAATTAGCATCAGGGTTTGGTTAGGGTAATGATAGGTTTAGGTTTAGGGTTCATGTTAGGTGTAGGGTAATTGATAGGGTTAGAGTTAGCAAAAGGGTTAGGGATAGGTCTATGGTTATTTTTGTGTTAGTATTGAAGCTTGATTTGTGGTTTGGATGAGGGCTATGTTTTGTGTTAGGGTTAGGGCAAGTTTTAGACATAGTGATAATGTCAGGTTTAGGGTTACAGCTATGGATAGTTATATGGTTAGGTTCATGGCTAAGTCTAATATTAGTTTTAGGGTAAAGTCCAGGTTAAGGGTAAGGTGTATTTTTAGGGTCAGGGTCAGGATTCAGTTTTGTGTTAGGTTAATAATTAGGAATATGCCTCAAATTAGCATTAGGGTTAAAATTAGCCTTAGGTTAATGGATAGGTTTAGGTTTAGGATTTAGGTTAATATAGGGTAATTGGTAGGGTTAGGGTTAGTGATAGGGTTAGGGTTAGGCCTATGGTTTTGGATAGAATTAGGGCTAGAGTTAGGGTTAGGGTTAGGGCTAGGGCTATGTTTAGGTTTAGGGTACAGGATATGTTTTGAGGTAGGGTTAGAGCTAGGGTGAGTGTTAGGTTTAGGATTATGTCTACGGTTAGATTTATGGTTAATGTTAGGGTTAGTGTTAGGGTTAGAGCTAAGGTTATCTTTAGAGTTAGGTTAATGGATAGGGTTAGATATCAGGTTAGGATTAGGCATAGTTTTAGGTTTAGGGTTAGTGTTAGGGTTAGGGCTAAGATTATCATTAGAGTTAGGGTAATGGATAGGGTTCGATTTTGGGGTTTACCTAGGGTTAAGTCTAAGGCGAGTTTTAAGGTTAGCATGAGGGTTAGGTTTAGGATAAGGGATAAGGTAAGGTTAGTGTTACGGTTACACTTTGGGCTAGATTTAGGCCTAGGATTAGGGCTAGGTTTTGTAGTAGGTTTAGAGCTAGTTTTAGTGCTATGGTAAAGTAAGGGTTATGTTTACCATTATGGCTAGGCCTAATGGTAGGTATAGGTTTCGGTTAGTGTCAGTTTTATAGCTAGGGTTATTGTTAGTGTCAGGGTCTTTCTTTGGATAAGCGTTAGGGTTAGGGCCAGAGCCAGAATTAGGATTGGTTAGGTCTAGAGGTAAGGTTGGTGTTTGGCTTTGGTTAAGTGTTATCATTAGAGCTAGGGCTATGTTTTTGATTTGGTCTTTGCTAAAGATATGTCTGGATTTAGGATTAGATTTAATCTAGTTCTAGTATTAGGGTTACGTTTATATATAGGGTTATGGGTAGGGCTAGTGTTAGAGTTTGCTTTAGATTGAGCATCAGAATAAGGGTCAGCAATAGGGTTAGAATTTGGGTTATGGTTATAACAAGAATGAGTGCTAGGGTTAGGTCAAGTAATAGGTTTAAATTTTGGGTTAGACTAAGGATTAGTTTTAGGACTAGGGTTAGCATTAGGGTTGGGGTTTGTCTAGGGTAAAGATAAGGTTAGAGCTAAATTAGAGCTAGGGTTCGGGTTAGGTTTAGGGCTCGTGTTAGGGTTAGGGTTAGGGTGAAAGCTAGGGTTAGGTCTCAGATTTGGGCTAGGTTTTGGTTAGCATTAGTTTTAAGATTATCGTTATTGTATGATCTAGGGTTTTGATTAGAACTAATTTTAGAATTAGGATTAGGACTAGGTCGCGTGTTAGAGTAAGTTTTAGGTTTAGGGTGATGTTTAGAGGTAGGGTTAGTGTTAATGTCAGAGACAGGTTCAAAAGTAGTTTTAGGGTTAAGATTATGAGTAGAATTAGGGCTAGTCTTAGGGCTAGAGGTGAAGTTAGGCTTTGGTTTAGGTAAAAGTTTAGGGTTAGTATTTTTGTTCAGTTTTGTTTTAGGGCTAGGAATAAGTTTATAGTAAGTGATAGGGTTAGAATTAGGGCTAGGGCTAGGGCGGAGTAGTATTGAAGCTAGGATTAGGATTAGGTTTAGCATTCGTGGGAGTGTTAGTGTTCAGATTAGTCCTAGAGTTAAGGTTAGGGCTAGAGTTAGTGTTAGTGTTAGGGTTTGGGTTAGGTTTACGGTAAGCAATGGGGTTATAACTATGTTTATGGATAGGGAATATGTTTGAATTAGGGTTAGGGTTATGATTAAGGCTAGGTTTTCATCTAGGATGAGAGCTAATTTTCGTGTTAACGTTAGGGCTAGGATTAGGGCTAGGGCTAATGTCAGGTCTAGGGTTACATATAGGAATATGTTTTTGGTTATGTTTATGGTTAGGTCTAGCGTAAGGGTTAGATTTAGAGTAAGGGTCAAGTTTAGTGCTTTGCGTATTATTAGGGTCAGTGTATAGCTTATTGTTTGGTTTAGGTTAAGGTTTAGGTTTATGGCTCGAATTAGCATTAGTGTTAGAGTTAGGGTTAGGATAATGAATATGCTTAGGATTAGGGTTCAGGATAGTTTTAGGGCAATGGATAGGTTTAGGGATTGTGATAGTCTTAGGGTTAAGCCTAGGCTTAATATTAGGGTTAGGATTATAGTTAGGGTAATGGATAGAATTAGAACTAGGGTTAGGTCTTCGGTTATAGTTAGGATTAGGGCTACGGTTAGTGTAGTGGATATAATTAGAGCTATGGTTAGGTCTATGGTTAAGGTTAGGATTAGGGCTAGTGTTAGGTTAGGGTTTGGGATAGGACTTGGGTTATGATAAGGGTAAAGTTTAGGCTTTGAGCTAGGGTTAGGTCTAAAGCAAGTCTTAGGGTTAGGGTTAAGGCTAGAGTTATATTTAGGGTTATGCTTAGGTCTATGTTCAGGCCTAGACTTAGGGCTAGATTTTGTGTTAGTTTAGGCCTAGGGTTAGGGCCATGGGTACTGTAAGACACAGGGTTATGATTAGGGGTAGTTTTAGGGTTAGGGTTATGGCTAGGTGTAGTGTTAGGTCTATGTTTTGGGTGAGTGTCAGGTTTAAAGCTAGGTTCAGTGTTAGAATCATGGTCAGTTTTTGGGATAAGGTTAGGGTTAGAGTTAGAGCCAGAATTAGCACTAGGTTTAGGTGTAGTAGAGGGGTAAGTATTTGGTTTATGTTAAGAATTATTGTAGGGCTAGTGATAGGTTTTTGTTTAAGTCTAGGGCTAGAGTTATACCTATATTTAGGTTTAGCTTTGGGTCTAGGTCTTGTGTTAGGCTTAGGTATAGGTATAGGTTTTCCAGTAGGGCTAGTGTTAGGATTTGGTTTAGGGTTAGGGTCAGGTTTAGACCTAGGGTTACTGTTAGGGTCAGATGAGGGTCAGGGTTAGGTTTAGAGGTAGAATGAGGGCTAGGGTTAAGACTAGTAATATAGTTAGAGTTTAATTTAGGCTAAGGATTAGGATTAGAACTCAGATTATCCTATGTGTTAGGGTTTGGCTTAGTGTAAGTAATAGGGTTAGAGTTAGGAATAGGGCTGGTTTTAGGGTTAGTGTTAGGGCTAGTATTAGGGTTAAACCTAGGGTTAGGGCTCAGATTAGGGGTAGAATTTGTGTTAGGATTAGGGCTATGGATAGGACAATGACTAATGTATGAACTAGGGTTTTGATTAAGGCTAGTTTTAGGATTAGGTTAAGTCTAGATGTAGTGTTATTAATGTTATTAATGTAAGGGTGATTTTTAGAACTAGGATTAGTGTTTCGGTCATTTTCAGAGTCAGGGTTAGATTTAGACTTAGTTTTAGGGCTATTTGTAAGGTTAGCATTTGATTTAGGTTAAGGGTTAGGATTAGGGCTATGGCTTGGTTTTGGTTTATGGCTAGTGCTATGGATAGGGCCAGTTTTACGATTAGCATTATGGATATGGGTAGTGTTAGGTTTTGTTTTAGGCTTATTGTTAAAGTTAAATTTAGAGTTAGGTTTAGATTTAGACTTAGGCTTAGATCTAGGTTTAGGAATAAGGCTAAGGGTAGAACTAGGACTAGGTCTAGGGCAAGAGTTAGAGTTAGTCTTATGGCTAGGTTTAGGGTTAGGATAGGATTAAATAAATGCTAGGATTAGCATTAGGCTTTGGGTTAGGCCTAGGTTTAGGGCAAGGGTTAGAGTTAGGTTCTGTGTTAGGGTTAGGGCTAGGTTTAGGGCAATGTTTAATGTAAGAAATAGGGTTACCATTAGGGTTAGTTTTAGTGTTAGGACATGTGTTAGATTTAGTGTTAGGGTTAGGTTTAAGGTTAGGGTGATATGTTTAGCTAGGTTTTATGTTAGGATCAGAGTCAGGGTCAGGTGGAGTGTTAGGGTTAGTGATAGGACTCGAATTAGGGCTAGGGTTACTTTTAGGGTTCAGTTTAAGGTGAGGGTGGTGTTTAGAGCTAGGGTGAGTGTTAGGATATAATTCAAGGTCAGGGTTGGTTTTAAGGTTATGGTTAGGACTCGAATTAGGGCTAGGGTTAGGTCTAGTTGTAGTGTTAGTGTTTGGTTAAAGTTATGATTTAGGGTTAATGCTAAAACTTGCTTTTGTTTTAGTCCTAGGGTTAGATTAAGGCTAATGTAAGTGTTAGGCTTAGGCTTAGTAATTGGGTTAGGGTTAAATTTGGATATAGGGTTAGATCTAGAGCTAGGGACAGAACTAAGGATAGGACAAGTGTTATGGCTAGGTTTAGGGTTATGGTAAAGGATAGGTTTAGAACTAGGGATAGGGCTAGGGTGAGAGTTAGTCTTAGGGCTAGGGTTAGGGTTAGGGTTAGAGATATGGCTCAATTAGGGCTAGGATTAGGGCTAGGTTTAGTGTTTAGTTTAAGCCTAGGGTTAGGGTTTAGAGTTTAGGTTTAGAATTAGGCAAATTTTGGGTAAGGGATGGCTTTTTAGCTATGTTTAGAGGTAGGGTGAAGATTATATTTAGGATTAGGACTATGATTATTGTTAGCATTATGATAAAGGCTAGGTTTATGGCTAGGATGAGGGCTAGGGTACTTTTTTTAGGGTTAGGGCTACGAATAGTGCTAGGGCTAATTTCAGGTCCAGAATTATGGTTAAAGATAGTTTTAGGGTTAGGATTATGGGTACAACTATTTGAAGGGTTAGGTTTAGGGTTAGTGTCAGGTTTAGAGCTAGGGGTATTATTAGGGTCAAGTTCTGAGTTAGGGTTTGGGATAGGTTAAGGTTTAAATTTAGGGCTTAAATTAGCATTAGGGTTATGGTTATGGTTATGGTTATGGTAATGGATAGAGTTAGAAATCAGTTCAGGGCTAGGGTCATGGTTATGATTAGGGCTAGGTTTGGGTTAAGTTAGTGCTAGGGTTAGGGTTATGGCTAATGTAAGTACTAGGGTCATGATTATGGCTAACTTTAGTGTTTTAGGGCTAGGTTTAGTGTTAGGTTTATGGTTAGAATTAGGGTGATGTTTAGACCACGGGTTAGTGTATAGTCAGAGTAAGGGTCAGGGTTAGCTTTAGGGTTTGGCTTAAAACTCGAATTAAGGCAGGGGTTAGGGCTAGGTGTAGGGTTAGTGTTTGGTCTAGGTTAAGGGTTAGGGTTAGAGCTTTGGATCAGTTTAGTTTTAGGGCTAGGGTTAGGGTTAGGGCAAATTTTAGGATTAGTGTTAGGGTTAGGGCTAGTCTTAGAATTAGGCTTAGGCTTCGGTTTAAGGTTAAATTAAGAGTTAGGTTTTTATCTAAGGTTAGTGCTAGGGCTAAGGATAGGGCAAGGGTTAGGACTAGGATTTGGCATAGGGTTAGTTTTATGGGAAGGGAGAGGATTAGAATGAGTGATAGGGCCATTGTGAGAGTTAGAGTTATTCTTAGGGCTAGGATAAAGGTTAGGGTTAGGGATAGTCTAAATTACGGCTAAGGTTATAGTTAAGGCTAGGGTTAGAGCTAGTTTTAGAATAAGTATCAGTGTTTGGGTTAGTTTTAGGCTTAGGCATCGAGTTAGGGTTAGATTTAAAGTTAGTTTTCAATCTAGTGTTAAAGCTACAGGTAAGTATAGGGCAATTGTAACAACAAGGGTTAGGGTTAGGATTAGGGTTACGTTTAGGGTAAGGGATGTGATTTTGGCTAGGTTTGGGGCTAGGGCAAGGGTTAGTATTAGGGTTAGGGCAGAGTTAGTGTTAGGGTTATGATTAAGTCTAAGTTTATCGATAGGATAATGTTTAGGGTTTGTGTTAGCATTAGGGATATTATTTGGGCTAGGGCTCATGTCAGGTCTAGGGTTATAGTTAGGGCTAGACTTAGTGTTAGGTTTATGGCTTGATCCAGTATAAGGATTAGGTTTAGGGTAAGATTCAGGTTTATATCAAGGGTTATATTTAGGGTCAGGGTCAGGTTTATGGTTTGGGTTGTGTTAGGGTTTCAGTTTAAGGTAATGACAGGGTTAGTTTTAGGGTTTAGGTTTGGTTTAGTGTAATGGATAGGGTTAATTTAGGCCTAGGGTTAGCTTAAGATTAGGGTTACTGATAGCGTAATGGATAGATTTAGACTTAAGTTTAGAGCTAGGGTTATGTATAGGATTAAGGCTAGTTTGGGGTTAGGGCTAGGTTTAAGTTTAGGGTTAAAGCTAGGTTTAGGACTCGGATTAAGGCTAGGTTTTCAGTTAGGTTAGGGCTAGTGTTAAGGCTATGGCTAATCTATGAAGTAGGGTTATGATTAGCAATAGTTATAGGGTTAGGTTAGGGCTAGGTGTAGTGTTAGGTTGAAGTTTATGGTGATGATGATGTTTAGAGCCAGGGTTAGTGTTAGGGTCAGAGTCAGGGTCAGGGTTATTTTTCGTGTTAGGGTTAGGACTAGAATTAGAATATGGTTAGGGCTAGGTGTAGGGTTAGAGTTTGGTTTAGGTTAAGGGTTAGTGTTATGGCTATGACTCAGTTTGTTTTAGCGCTAGAGCTAGGATTAGAGCTAGTTTTAGGATTAGATTTAGCATTAGTGCTAGTGTTAGGTTTAGGTTTAGGCATAGGGTTCAGGTTAGATTTAGAGTTAGGGTTAAATCTAGGATTATGACCAGGGCTATGAATAGGGATAGGGTTACACCAAGGATTAGGTAGTATTAGGATTCTAATAAGGGATAGATTTAGAACTAGGGTTAGGTTTAGGGTGAGAATTAGAGTTAGTCTTTGGGCTAGAGTTAGGGTTAGGATTAGAGATAGAGCTAAATAAGGGCTAAGATTAGGGCTAGATTTAGTGTTAGGTTTAGGCCTAGGGTGTGGGTTAGGGATAAAATTAAGGCTATGTTCAGGGCTAGATAAGGGTTAGGGTTTGTGTTAGGGTTAGGGACAGGATTAAGGCTAGGATTAATATCAGGTCTAGGTTTAAGGTTAGGAATAGTATTAGAGTTAGGTTTATGGCTAGGTATAGTGTAAGGTTTAGGTAGGGTAAGAGTCAGGTTTATAGCTAGGGGAAATATTAGGGTCATGCTCAGTTTTAGGGTTTGGTTTAGGTTTGAGGTTATGGTAGGGCTCGAATTAGCATTAGGGTTATGATTACCATAATGATTGGGTTATGTTTAGGGTTCAGAGTAGCTTTAGGGTAATTGCTAGTTTTGGGGAAAGCCATAGGTTTAGGGTTAAGCCTAGGGGTAGCATTATGGTAAGGGTTATTTTTATGGTAATGGATACCGTTAGAACTAAGTTATGGCTAGGGTTATGGTTAGGATTACGTTTGTTTTAGGGTTAAGGTGACTGTCAGAACTAGGATTAGGTTTAGGATTTTGTTTAGTGTAAGGGTTTGGTTCTGAGGTATGATTACGGCTAGGCTGAGAGTTAAGTTCAGAGTTAGGTCTAGGGATAGGTGTATGGTAAATTTTGGGTTAGGGTTGGTGTCAGGTTTAGACCTAGTTTTAGTGTTAGGGTCAGAATAAGTGTCAGGGTTAGGGTTAGCGTTTGAGATAGTGTTAGAGCTAAAATGAAGGCTAGGGTTAGGACTTTTAATAGGGTTAGGATTTTGGTTAGTCTGAGGACTATGGATAAGTCTAGGGTTACTCTTAGGTTTAGGATTTTACTTAGGGTAAGGGATTGATTTATTCTAGGAATTGGGGCTAAGTTTAGGGTTAGAGTTAGAGTTAAAGCTAGGTTTAGGGCTCAGTTTAGGGCTAGATATGCATTAGGGTTAGGGCTAGGATTAGGGCAATGGCTAATGTAAGAACTAGGGTTTCCATTAGGGTTAGTTTTAGGGTTAGGGTTAGGTGTAGTTTGAGTGTTAGTGTTAGGTTTAAGGTTAAAGTGATATTTATAGCTACGGTTCTTGTTAGGATAGAAGTCAGGGTCAGGGTTAGTTTTAGGTTAGTGTTAAGAGTCGACTTAGGGCTATTGTTAATGTCAGTGTTCGGTTTGAGTTTAGGGCAGTGTATATAACAAGGGTGAGTGGATCAAGATTATTTTTAAAGTGAGGCTTAATTCTCGAATTAGGGCTAGGTTTAGATCTAGGTGAAGTGTTAGTGTTTGGTTTACACTTATAATAGGCCAACCCTAAGACTAATCATAAACTATCCCTAACCCTACCTCTAGCCATAAAATGAAACCAAGTCAAAGCCTTAACCTTAACCCTTAACCAAAAACAAATCATAACCCTACACCTAGCCCTAACCCTATCACTAATTATAATCTAACCTAACCTGAAAACTAACCCCGACCCTGATACTGACCCTAACAATAACCCGGGCTCTAAACATCATCATCACCATAAACCTAACCTTAACACTAGAACTAGATCTAACTCTAAACCTATAACTAGCTGTAGTCATAAACCTAATTCATACATTAGTGGTAGCCTTAACTCTAACCCAAACCTAACCCAAAACCTAGCCTTAATCTTAGTCCTAAAACTAACTATTACCCTAAATATAAACCTAACCTAACCCAAACATTAGCCCTAATCTTATACATAACACTAGCCCTAACCTTAAGGCTAATCCTATACATTACCCTAACAATAACCCTAACCCTTCTGATAACACGAGGCCTAACCCTAACCATGTACATTACATTAACCCTAAATCTAACACTAATTCGAGCCCTGCACCTAATCACTAACTTAACCCAAACCCTAATCCTGACCCTGATTCTAAAAATAACCCTAGATCTAAATCTGACCCTAACCAAAACCTAACCCTTACACTGGACCAAGCCATAAACCTAACAATAAATCTATCCCTAACTGTAAACCAAGACCTGACATTAGCCATAGCCCTAATACTATCCCTAACCCTAAAACAAATCCTAGTCTTCATCATAGCCCTAAACATAGCCTTAATCATACCCTAACTCTAACCATATTTTAAAACTAATACTAACCCTTGCCCTTGCTCTAAGTCTAGCTATACCCACATCCCTTAGCCTAAATTAAACCCTAACTCTAACCCTAACCCTAGTGGCAACCCTTGCCTTACCCTTAGCCCTAGCACTAACCCTAGATCAAAATCTAATTCTAAATCTAACCCTAACTCAATGCCTAAGCCTAATATTAAAACTAGCCCTAACCCTAGCCCTAACATAACCCTAGCCGTAATTTAGCCCTATTCGTAAACCTAACCCTAACCTTAGCCCTAAGACTAACTATCTGATACTAGCCCTATCACTCATTCTAACCCTATACCTTACCATAAACCTAACCCTAGCCCTAACCCTAGTGCTAATCCTTTCCCAATACTTATCCCTAGCACTAAACTTAGGCAAAACTTACCTCTAAAACAAGCCTTAACCGGAAGCCTAAGTCTAAACCTAACACTAGCCCAAACCATAACACTAATCCTAAAATGAGCCCTAACGCTAGCCCTAGTCCTAAAACAAAACTGAGCCATAGTTCTAACCCTAAACATTAACCTAAACCAAACCCTAAACTTACAACTAGACGTAAACCTAGACTTATTTGAGTTAAAATCCAAATCCTAAAACTAACCCTGACCCTGACACTGACTCTAACACTTCTAGCTCTAAACACCACCATATCTGTAAACCTAACCCTAACAGTAAACCTAGCACTCAAACCCTAAAACTAGCCCTAAACTTAAACCTAGTACTTACATTAGCTACAACCCTAACCCTAGCTCCAATATACCACAAACCTAGCCATAATCAGAGACCTAACCCTAGCTTTAAACCTAACCTAACCCTAACACTAGTCCTAATTGTAACCATGACTTTAGCCTTAAACAGATCTCTAACTCTACCCATTAACATAATGATAACCCAAACCTTAATGATAACCCTAAGCACAAATCTAACCCTATCCCGATTCGTAATTGTTCCATTAGCCTAAACCTAACCTGAATCCTATAACTAACCCTATCATTACCATAATGCTACTCCTAAAACTAATTCAAGCCCAAAATTCAAACCTTAACCTATCACAAACCTTAACTCAGACCTTGACCCTAATAATACCCCTAGCTCTAAACTTGACCATAACCCAACACCTAAACCTTAGCCTAGACTTAGTCATAAACCTAAACATAAAACTAAATTTAACCATAATTCTGGACCTGAAATTAGCCCTAGCCCTAATCCTAGACCTAACCCTATAAACACACCTAGCCCTCTATCTTGTCCTAAACCTAGCCTTAAAAAAATAACCCTATTTCTAGCCCTATACCTAACCCTAATTCTAACCCTCACCCTACCTCTAAATCTACCTATAATGTCAACTCTTACCCTAAATTTAAACCTAACCCTAACCCTAACCATGGGCTTAACCTAAACACAAAACCTAGCCCTAATCCTAGCCCTAATTTAGCTCTATCTCTAACTCTATCCTAACCCTAGCCCTAAGACTATCTCTAACTCTTGCCATATCCCTAGCCCTAGTTCTATCAATATCTGCTACCATAAACCTAACACTAGCCCTAACACTTGCCAGAAAGTTAGTCCCACCCTAATCATAAATCTAAATCTAACCTTAAACCTAAGCCTAAGCCTAACACTAACACTAGCTCTAACGCTAATGATAATAGTAAAACTAACCCTAACCCAATCCTAGCAGTAAACCAAAACCGAGCAATAGCCCTAACCCTAAACCTAAACTTAAACCAAAAACTAACACTACACTTAGACATAAACCTAGCCCTAATTCGAGTCCTAAGCCTGACCTTAAAACTAACCCTGACATTGACTCATATTCTAACACTCACCCTAGATCTAAACACTGCCTTAAACTCAAACCAAACACTAACATTAACAATAGCCCTAATTCGAGTCTTAACACTAACCCTAAAACTAACCCTGACCCTGACTCCTATTCTAACAAGAACCATAACTATAAATATCACCTTAACCTTAAACCTAACACTTGCACTCAAACTACCCCTAATCCTAACCCTAAAACTAACCCTAACTGTAACCCTAGTTCTTACATTAGTCGTTGCCCTAATCCTAGCCCTAAGCGTAACACAAATCTAGCCCTAAACTGAGCCATAAACCTAGATTTAACTCTAACTCTAACACTCACCATAGCCCTCACCCTAGATCTAAATCAATCCCTTACCCTAAGCAAAATCCTAAATTGAAGAGTAACCCTAGACCTATCTCTAGTCTTTAGACTAACCAAAACCCTAACCCTATTAATAGTCCTAACCCTAGCCTTCGTTTTAGCTCTAACACTATCCCAAACACAAACCCTAACCCTGATCCTTATTCTGACCTTAACGCTAATCCTACATTTAACCCTAACACCAACCCTAACCCAAAATTTACCATAATCCTATCCCTAGACCTAATTCTAAACCTAACTCTCAGCATAGCCCTAACCATAGCTCAGAACCTAACCCTTATGCTAAACAAAACCTAAACCTAATCCTAGTTCTAAACCTCACTTTAATCCTAACACAAGACCTAATGTTAACCATAAACCTAGCCCTAACCTTAACTCTAACTGTATCCATTACCCTAAACTTAACCCTTACCATAAATCTAACCCTAGGCTTAATCCTAACCCTATCGCTTTCCAGAAACCTATCAATTAGCCTATCCAACTCTGAACCTTAAACCTAATCCAATTATTACACTAACCCTAACCCGAATGCTAATTCAAGCCCTAACCATAACCTCAAATGTAAACCAAACCCTAATACTAACCATGTCCCTAATATTTCCCCTAGCTATAAACCTGATTCTTACCTTACCTAACCCTTACACTAGACATAGTCATAAAACTAACCCTAAAACTATTCCTAATCTTAACCCTAGACATGATATTAACCCTAGCCATAATCCTAGCCCTAACCCTAAAACAAACCCTAGCCCTTATCCTAGCCCTACACATAGCCTTAATTCTATCCCTAACTCAAAACCTAGGCCTAAACATAACTCTAACCCTAGCCCTAATCTTAGCCCTAATTTAGCCCTATCCCTAACCCTAACCCTAATCCTATCCTAAAGACTAACTCTAAATCTCACCCTAACCCTAGTACCAAACCTATCCCTTACTAGAACCTTAATCCTGGCCCTAACCCTTGCTCTAAACCTAGCCCTATTCATGGCCCTGGCCATAACCCTAGATCTAACTGTAACTCTAAATCTAGCACTAAACCTAGGCCTAAACCTAAACCTAAACCTAACACTAGCCCTAATGCTAATGGTAATCCTAAAATTACCCCTAACACTAGCCCTATCCCTAAAACAAAACAGAACCATAGCCTTAACCCAAACCCTTATCCTACAACAAACCCTAAACCTACACCTAGCCCTAACCATATCCTAATTCTAGTCCTAACCCTACCCCGAAACTAACTCTGACACTGACTCTTACTCTAACACTAACCCTGGCTCTAAACATCATCATCACCATAAACCTCAACCTAACATTAGACGTAGCCCTTACCCTAACCTTATAACTAGCACTAATCATAACCCTACTTCATACATTAGTCATAGCCTTAACCCTAGCCCTAACCTAACCCAAAACCTATCTTTAAACCGAGTAGTAAACCTAGCTTTAACCCTAAACTTAAACCTAAGCCTAACCCGAAACTAGCCCTAATCCTATACATAACCCTAGCCCTAACCTTAGGTCTAAACCTATCCATTAGGCTAAAAATAACCGTAACTTTTAAGCTAACCCTAGGCCTAACCCTAACCCTATCCATTACACTAAACCAAACCTAAACCCTAGAGCTCATGCTGTCATTACCCTAAACCAAAACTATAATATAACCCAAACCCTAAACCTGACCCTGACCCTAAATATAACCCTAGATATAAATCTGAATCTTAACCTAAACCTAATCCTTACACTGGATGAAGCCATAAACCTAACACTAAATCTAGCCCTAACTATAATCCTAGACCTGACATTAGCCATAGCCATAATACTATCTCTAAAACTAACACAAACCCGAATCCTCATCCGAGCTATAAACCTAGCCTTAATCATAACCCTAACCCTAACTCTAGCCCTAACCCTAATACTAACCCTTGCATTCCCTAAACCTATCCAAAAGCACAACTCTTACCCTAATTGTAAGCCTAACTCTAAACCTCACCCTTTTCATCACAATTGCCCTATCCTTAGCCCTAGCTTTAACACTAGATGGAAACTTAACTTTAAATCTAACCCTAACTTGATGCCTAAGCCTAAAAATTGCCCAAACCCTGATGCTAATTCTAAAACTAGCTCTAACCCTATCCCTAACCCTAACCCTAGCCAAAATTTAGCCATATCCCTAAACCTAACTCTAACCCTAGCCCTAAGAATGACTGTTACTCTCACACTGGCCCTATCACTCATTCTAATCCTCTCCCTTCCCATAAATCTAACCCTATCCCAAATTCTAGTTCTAACCATTGCCATATCCTTAGCCCTAGCACTAAACTTAGATAAAAACCTAACTCTAAATTTAACCCTAAACCGAAGCCTAAGCCTAAATGTAAGAATAGCCCTAACACTAACACTAATCCTAAAAATTTCACTAATCCTAATCCTAGCCTTAAAAGCAAATTGAGCCAAAGCTTTCACCATAAGTCTTAACCTAAACCAAGCCCTAACCCTAAACCTAGCCCTAACCCCAGCCCTAATTCGAGTTTTAAGCCAAAACCTAAAACTAACCCTGACCCTTAAACTACCATAACACTAAGCTGAGGTCTAAACATCACCCTAAACCTAAAACTAAACCTAACAGTAAACCTAGCCCCAAACCACTAAAATTAGACGTAAGCATAACCCTAGTACTTGCATTAGCCATAAACCTAACCCTAGCAATAACTTAACCCAAAACCTAGCCCTAATGATAACCATAACCCTAGCCCTAAACTGATTTCTAACTCTATCCATTATCATATCCATAACACTAACCCTAATGTTAATTCAAGCCCTAACTTTAAACCTTAACCTAGGGGCTGGGGATGTGGCTCAAGCGGTAGCACGCCCGCCTGGCATGCGTGCGACCCAGGTTCGATCCTCAGCACCACATACAAACAAAGATGTTGTGTCTGCCGAAAAAAACTAAAATAAATAAATAAATATTAAAAAAAAAAACAAACAAAAAAACCTTAACCTATCCCACACCCTAACCCAGAACATGACCCTAATAATACCCTAGCTCTAAACCTGATGCTAAACCCAAACAAAACCCTTACACTAGATGTACCCATAATCCTTATCCTAAAATTATCTTTAACCATAATTCTGGAACAGAAATTAGCCCAGCACTAATCCTAGCCCTAACCTACCAAAAAATCCATAGCCCTCATCCCAGCCCTTAACCTAGGCTTAGTCATAACCCTAAACCTAACCACAGCCCTAAACCTAATTATGGCCTTCATCCTACCTCTTAACCTAGCTATAAAGACATCCATTACCAAAAACTTTACCCAAATGCAAAACCTAAACTGTAAACGCTAACTCTAAACTCTAAACCTAACCCTAAATTTAACCCTAAATCTAGGCTTAAAATAAACAGTAAACCTAACCCTAATTTAGCCCTATCCCTAACCCTAACCCTAGCCCAAAGACTAACTCTCGCCCTAGCACTATCCCTAGTTCTAACCCTATCCCTTACCATAACCCTAAACATAGCCGTAACCCTTGCCCTATCCTTAGTTCAAGCATTCACCCTAGGTCTAACCCTAATTCCAAATTTAACCCTAACACTAAGCCTAAGCTTAACACTAACACTAGCCCTAACCCTAACCATAGGACTAAAACAAAATCGATTGTTAGCCCTAACTCTAAATCTTAACTTAATCCAAACTCTTACACTACTACTAGACCTAACCCTAGCCCTAGTTTGAGTCCTAACACAAAGCTTAAAACCAACCCTGATGCTGACTCATATCCTAACACTCACCCTAGCTCTACACACCACCCTCACCTTAAACTGAACCCTAACAATAACTCTAGCCCTAACTTGAGTTCTAACTCTAACCCTAAAACTAAGCCTCAACCTGACTCCTATTCAAACACGAATCCTAGCTAAAAATATCACCCTAACCTTAAACATAACCCTAACACTAAAACTAACCCATACCCTAACACAAAAACTAACCGTAATGGTAACTCTAGTTCTTACATTAGCCATTGCCCTAACCATAGCACTATCCCTAACACAAAACCTAGGCCTAATCCGAGTACTACACCTAGCTTTAACCCTAACTCTAACAATAACCAAGCTCTAAACTAATCACTTACTTAAGCAAAACCTTAAACCTAAGGGTAACCCTAGACCTATCCCTAATCCTTAGGCTAACCAAAACACTAACCTTATTAATAGCGCTTACCCTTGCCCTCATTCTAGATCTAACCCTATCTAAAACCCTAATACTAACCCTGACCCTTCTACTGACCTTACCATTAATCTTAGGTCTAATCCTAAACATAACCCTAAACCAAAACCTACTGTAATCCTATCCCTAGACCTAATCCTGAACCTAACATTGAGCCTAGCCCTAACCATAGCTCAAAACTAAAGCCTTAAACTAAACATAACTTTAACCTAAACCTAGTTCTAAACCTCACCCTAACCCTAAATCAAGACCTAATTCTATCCATAACCCTTGCCCTAAAATTAAGTCTAACTGTATCTTTAACCTAAACATAACCCTTAAACTAATGTTAACCTTAGGCCTAACCTTAAACGTATCAATATCCCCAAACTTATCAATTACCCTAAACCTAACCTGAACCCTCGACCTAATACAATCATTACCCTAACCCGAACTCTAATGAAAATTCGAGCCCTAACCCTAATCTCAAACCTAAACCTAACCCTGACACTGACCCTAATAATTTCCCTAGCTCTAAACCTCACTCTTACCCTATATCTAACCCTTACACTACACCTAGCCATAAAACTAACCTCAAAACTCTCCCTAAGCATAAACCTAGACCTGATATTAGTTCTAGCCATGATACTAGCCCTAACCCTAACACAAACCATATCTTTTATCCTAGCCCTAAACATAGCCTTAATTATAACCCTAACCATAAAGCTAGGCCCAACTCTAACACTACCTCTATCCCTAATCTTAGATCTAATTTAGCCTCATCCCTAACCTTAACCCTAACCCTAGCCCAAAGACTAACTCTAACTATCACCTGAGTCCTAACCCTAGTTCTAACCCTATACTTTACTGGAAACCTAATCCTAGCCCAAACCATAGGTCTAACAGTAGCAGTATTCATAGACCTATAAGCAGTCCTAGATCTAACCCTAACTCTAAATCTAACCATAAACCTTAGCCGAAACCTAAACCTAAAACTAGCCTTAACCCTAAGGCTAATCCTAAAACTAGCTCTAATCCTAGCCCTAAAACAAAACCAAGCCATAGACCTAACCCTAACCCTTAAAAAAACTAAGCCCTAAACCTACACTTAGCCATAACTCTATTCATAATTCGAGTTATAACGCTAAATGTAACCCTGACACTGACTCTGACCTTAACACTAACCCTAGCTCTAAACATCACCCTAACCCTATACCTAAACATAACAATAGACTTAGCCCTAACCCTAACCATAAAATTCGCCTTAATCTCAACCCAGGTATTTACATTAGCTGTTACCTAAACCTAGAATTAACTTAACCCAAAACCTAGCCTTATTCCAAGCACTATCCCTAAATTTACCCCTAACCCTAATTCTATCACTAATCGTAACTATAACCCTAGCTGTAAACCTAGATTTAACCCTATCCCTTACCCTAAGAATAAACATATCAATAATCATAACAATAACCCTAGCTGTACCACTATCTCTAACCCTATCCATTACCCTAACCATAACCCTATCCCTAATGCTAAACCTGGGCCTAAACCTAACTATATCACTAATCCTAACCCTATACATTACCCTAAACCTAACCTAAAACCTAAACCTAACACTATATTCACCCTAATCCTAAATCTAATGCTAATTTGAGTCCTAATATTAAACCATAACCTATCCAAAACACTAATCATGACCCTGACCCTAAGAGTACCCTTAGCTCTAAAACTGAACCTCACCTTAAACCTAACCCTTACACTAGATGTAGCCATAAACCTAAACCTAAAACTATTTTAACCATAACACTAGATATGAAATTATCTCTAGCCAAAATCCTAGCACTAAACCTAGGCTTAATCCTAGCCTGAACCATAACCAGAGCCCTAACCCTAGTTCTATTCCCCATCCTAGCCCTAAACCTACATATAAACTCATCCTATATCACAAAACTAACCATAACCCTAAACCTAACTCTAACCCTCACCCTAAACCTAGGCCTAACACAAAGCCTAATGCTAATCCTAGCTTTTATTTAATCCTAACCTAACCCTAAACATAGCCATAAAACTAACTCTAACTCTTGCCCTAGCCCTAGCCCTGGTTTAATCATTAAACTTAATCCTAACCCTAGATCTAAGCCTAAGTCTAAATCTAAACCTAACTCTAAATTTACCTCTAAAACAAGCCTAAATCAAACCCTAACACTATCCTTAACCATAATGCTAATCCTAAAACTTGCCCTATCCCTAGCCCTAGCCATAAACCAAAACCAAGCCATAGCCCTAATCTGAACCCTTAACCTAAATCAAACCCTAACCCTACAACTAACCCTAAAACTAACTCTAAAACTAACCCTGACCCTGACACTGACCCTAACACTAATCCTGGCTCTAAACACCACCCTAACCTAAAATTAACCTTAACAGTATATGTAGCCTTAACCTAACCATAAAACTAGCCATAATCATAATCCGAGTTCATATGTTAGTCATTGTCCTAAATGTATCCCTAACCCTAACAAATTCTACACCTAATCCGAGCCCTAAACTTAGTTTTAACCATAATACTAGGCCTAACCCTAACCCTAACACTAGCTCTAACCCTAACTCTAACCCCATTCCTTACACTAAGCAAAAACCTAACCCAAATGCTAACCCTAATCTTGATATAATCCTTAGCCTAACTTAAACTCTAACCATAATTCTAGTCTTAACCCTACCCTCATTCTACCTCTAAACCTATCCCTGACCCTCATCTGACCCTAACAGTAACCCTAGGTCTAAACCTGACCCTAACCATAAACCAAACCCTAACACTAGACCTACTGGTAAACCTACACCTATGCGTAAGCCTAACATTAGACCTGGAACCAAGGTTAATACTAAATATAGCTATAAATCTAGCCCTAGACCTAAACAAAAACCTAGCACTAGCACTAACAAAAACCTTATCCTAAACAGAACACTTACTCTACCCCTAGACCTAAACCTAGTCCTAATTCTGGCTCTAAACCTAACGCTAACCCTATCCCCAAACCTGACCCTAATTCTAACACTGAACCTAGCTTTAAACATGACACTAACTCACAACCCAGACCTACCGATAGACCTAGCCATAACCCTAACACTAACTATAAAAGTAACCCTCACCCTAAGCCTAAACCTCAACCTAACACTAGCCCTAACCCTGATACTAACCCATAATGTAGCCATAACTGTAGCCCTAGCCCTAAAACAAAACCAAGGTATATCCCTAACCCTTAACCTAAACCAAACCTTAATGGTAAAACTACTACTAACTTTAGCCATAATTTGAATTCTAAACTTAACCCCAAATTAACCCTGATTCTGACACTACCCCTAACAATAACCCTTGCTCTAAACATCACTCTAACCATAAACCTAAACATAACACTAGACCAAGCCCTAACCCTCACCCTAAAACTAGCACTAATTGCAACACTAGTTCATACATTACCATAGTCCTAATCCTAGCCCTAAACAAAACCAAAATCAAGCCCTAATCTGAGCCTTAAACCTAGCTTTAAACCTAACCCTAAATCTAACCCTAACCCACAATATAGTCCTAAATTTTACCCTAAACCTAGCCAGAATTCTAACCATAACCCTAGGCCTATCACTAGCTCTAACCCTATCCATTACCCTAATCATAACCATAACTCTAATGGTAACCCTAAGCCTAACCCTAAACTTATCCCTAACCCTAACCTATGTCATTAACCTAAACCTAACCTGAACCCTAAATCTAAACCTATCATTACCCTAACTCTAACACTAATGCTAATTCAAGCCTTAAATCTAAACCTTTACACAACACAAACCTTAACTCTGCCCCTTCCCATGATAATATACATAGCTCTAACCCTGAACCAACCATGAAACCTAATCCTATACCTAGACATGAACCTAACCCTAAAACTATCACTAGCCAAAATCCTAGACCTGACATTTGCCCTAGCCGTAATTCTACACCTAAAAGTAACCCTCACCCTAAGCCTAAGCCTAAACATCAACCTAACACTAGCTATAACCCTGATACTAATCCATAATGTAGCCATAACTGTAGCCCTAGCCCTAAAACAAAACCAAGGTATATCCCTAACCGTTAACCTAAACCAAACCCTAGTGGTAAAACTACTACTAACTTTAGCCATAATTTGAGTTCTAAACTTAACCCAAAACTAACCCTGAATCTGACACTAAACCTAACAATAACCCTTGCTCTAAACATCACTCTAACCCTAAACCTAACCATAACACTAGACCAAGCCATAACCCTCACCCTAAAACTAACACTAATTGCAACACTAGTTCATACATTACCATAGTCCTAATCCTAGCCCTAACCAAAACCAAAATCAAGCCCTAATCTGAGCCTTATCCCTAGCTTTAAACCTAACCCTAAATCTAACCCTAACCCACAACATAGTCCTAAATTTTACCCTAAACCTAGCCAGAATTCTAACCATAACCCTAGCCCTATCACTAGCTCTAACCCTATCCATTACCCTAATCATAACCATAACTCTAATGGTAACCCTAAGCCTAACCCTAAACTTATCCCTAACCCTAACCTATGTCATTAACCTAAACCTAACCTGAACCCTAAATCTAAACCTATCATTACCCTAACTCTAACACTAATGCTAATCGAAGCCTTAAATCTAAACCTTAACACAATGCAAAACTTAACTCTGCCCCTTCCCATGATGATATACATAGCTCTACCCCTGAACCTACCACGAAACCTAATCCTAGACCAGACATAAACATAACCCTAAAACTATCACTAGCCAAAATCCTAGACCTGACATTTGCCCTAGTCGTAATTCTACCCCTAAACTTTACACAAAACAAACACATAACCTTAACACTTACCCTAACCCTAATCCTATCCATAACCCTAGCCTTAAATTTAGCTTAACCCTATCAATTACCCTAAACATAACCCTAATTATAATGCTAATCCTAGGCCTAAATCTAACCTTAGCCCTAAATGTAACCCTATCCATTATGCTAAATCTAACCTGAACCCTAATCCAAACACTCATTACCCTAAACCAAACCCTAACGCTAATTTGAGCCCTAACCCTAAACCCTAAACTAAACGAAACCCTAAACCTGAAGCTGACCCTAATAATACTCCTAGTTCTAAATTTGACCCCTACCTGAAACCTAACACACTAAACATAGCCATAAACCTAACCCTAATCTTTAGCCTAAGCGAAACCGTCACCCTATTACTAGTCCTAAACTTAGCCCCCATTCTAGCTCTAACCGTAACCCAAACCCTAAACCTAACCCTTACACTTATTCTGACCCTAACAGTAACTGTATGTCTAAACCTGAACCTAACCATAAACAAAACCCTAACACTACCACTAGCAATAAACCTATACCTAAACCTAACTCTAACATTAGCCCTAGACCTAAACATAATCTAGACTCTAGCCATGTCTCTAGCCCTAGACCTAAATAAAAAACTAGCCCTAGCCCTAATGATAAACCTTAACCCAACACAAACACTAATCCTACCCCTAGACCTAACTCTAGTGATAATTCTGGGTTTAACACTAACCCTAACTATAACCCGAACACTGAACCTGAACCTAACACTAACTCCAGCTCTAAACATCACGAAAATGGTAACCCTAAACCTAACACTTGATCTAGCCATAACACTTACCCAAAAAGTAGTCCTAATCATAACCCTGGTTTATACATTAGTTGTAGGCCTGAAACTAGCTCCAACTTAACCCAAAACCAAGCTCTAAGCCGAGCACTAACCCTAGTTTTAACCCTAAACCTAAAACTACCCCTAATCCATACCCTAACCATAGATCTAACCCTGAGCTTTTACCCTGTCCATTACCTGAAGCCAAACCCTAAACCTAAAGCTAACCCTTGTCCAAATGCTAATTCTAGCATAACCCAACCCCTAACCCTATTACTAGGCCTACCCCTAACTTTAATTCCAGCTCTAATCCTAACCAAACAAAACTCTATACCTGACTGTTATTCTGACCCTAATACTAACAGCAGGTATAAATCTGACCATAACCCTAAACTGACCCCTAACATTACCCCTACCAGTAATCATATAATTAAACCTAAACCTAACACTAGCCCTAGACTTAAAACTAATCCTAAATCTAGGCGTATCTCTAGCCCTAGACCTGAACAACAATCTAGCCCTAGCCCTAACAATAACCCTTTACCTAATTAAAAAACTAACCATACCACTAGACTTAACCCTAGTCCTAATTCTGGCACTAGACCCAACACTAACTCTAACCTGAACACTGGCCCTAACCCTAACATAATCCTAGCTCCAAAGCTCACTCTAAACCAAACCTAATCCTAACACTAGACCTAGCAATAACCCTAACACTAAAACTAGCCCTAATCATAACCCTAGCTCTTACAATACCCATGGCCCTAACCCTAGGCCTAAACTAGAACAAAACTTAGTTCTAATTTTAGGCTTGAACACAGCCCTAAGTGTAAACCTAAACCCAACCCTAGACCTAACCCTAAGCCTAAGCCTCGCTTTAGTCCTAACCCTAGCCCAAAGCCTAACATTTACCCTTAACATAGCCCTAGCCGTATCCCAAACCGAAACCTAAAACTAGCTCTAATCCTAACATTAAACATAGCCCTAAACATAGCTCTAATTATATCAACTACCGTAACCCTAACCCTAATCATAACCATAAGCCTAGCCCTAAACCTAGCTCTAATTCTATCCACTACGCTAACCACAATCCTAACCCTGATGCTAATCCTAGTTTGAACCCTAACCCTATCGCAATCCCTAAACATATTCATTGCCCTAAACTAACTTGAACCCTAATCCTAAGCCTATTCTTTACCCTAACGGTAACTCTAACCCTAATGCTAATTCAAGTCCTAAACCTAAACCAATCCTTAAGCCAAAAACTGACCCTAATAATACACATAGTTTTAAACTTGACCCGTACCATAAATCTAAATATTACACTAGACCTAACCATAAACATAAACCGAAACCTATCTCTAATGTAACCCTAAACCTGACAATAGCCCTAGGCCTAATATTAGCCGTAACCCAAACACAAACACTATCTCTTATCCTAGAATAAAACTTAGCCTTAATCATAACCCTAACCCTAATTCTAACACTTTCCCTAGCCCTAAACCTAGTTATAACCTAGTCCTATTCCTAAACATAACACGAATCCTAGCTTTAAGAATAACTAAAACTACAACTACAACTCTCACCCTATCCCTAGCCCTAAATCTAACTCAATTACTAACCATAATCTTATTCCTAGTCATAGCCTACATTAACTCTAGCCCTAAACTTACATTTTGCCCTAACCGTAGATCTAAACCTAACTCTAAATCTAACACTAATTCTAAAACTAAACCTACCCTAACACTAGCCCTAACCCTAAAGTGAATCCTAAAACAAGCTCTAAACATAGGCTTAGACCTAAAACCAAACTGAGCCATAACAATAACCCTAAAATTTTACCTAAACCAAACCTTAACCTTATATCTAGCCCTAAGCATATCCCTAATTTGCGTTCTAAATTTAACCCTAAATCTACCCCTAAACCTGTCGCTGACATTAACACTAACCCTAACTCTAAACATCACCCTAAACCTAAACATTAACCTAACACTAGACCTGGTCCTAACCCTAATTCTAAAACTAGTTCTAATCATAAATTTAGATCATACATTAGCCGTAACCTCAAACCTAATGCTAATGCATCCCTAGCCCAAATCCGATACATAAATCTAGCTTTCACCCTAACCCTAACCCTAAAACTATCCCTAACCCTAACCCGAACCATAGCTCTAACGCTAGAACTAAACTTATACTTCACCCTAGCCAAACCCCAAACGTAATGCTAACCCTAGTCCTAAAATTAGTCCTTAGTCTAACCCAAACCCTAACCCTATTACTAGTCCTAACCCTAGCCCTCATTCTTGTTATAACCCTAACACAAATTCTAACCGTAATCCTGACCCTTATTCTGACCCTGAACCTAAACCAAACCCTAACACTAGCCCTACCCATAACCCTATATCTAAACGTAACCCTAATACTAGACGTAGATTAAACTTAATCAGAAATCTAGCCATATCTTTAACCAAGACTTAAACAAAAAACAGCCCTAGCTCAAATGATAACCCTTAACCTAAGCCAAACACTAACCTTACCTCTAGACCTAACCAATCCTAATTCTGGCTCTAGCCCTAACCCTAACCTTAATCCAAACACAGACCCTGACATAACACTAAACCTAGCTATAAAACTGACGTTAACCGAAACTTAAACTTAACACTAGAACTAACCGTAAACGTAAACATAACCCTTACATTACCATAGCACTAAAACTAGCTCTAAACCTAACACAAAACCTAGCCCTAATCCTAGGCCTAAATCTAGCCCAAAGTGTAACCCTAACCCTAACATAACCTTATCCCTTACCATAAGCCTAACACTGATGATAACCCTAAATCTCGTCTTAGACCTAACCCTAGATAAAACCCAAAACTGAACCCTAAACATAAACCTAGCCCTATCCTTGAACCAAATCCTAATCCTAGCCCTGATCATAATGTTAACACTAGACTTAATACTAACTCTAAATTTATCCAATACCCTAAACAGAACATTAACCCTAATGATAACAATAGCTCTAATCCTAATTTTAAACCTAATCCTAGACATAACCCTAAACCCAACCCTCATCTTAGCCTTAACCCTAGATAAAAACCTAACGCTTATCAAACTCTAACCCTAGCCCAAATCCTAACACTAACCCTAAACCTAAAACTACCCCTTAACCTAACCTGACATCTAACCCTATTCATTGCCCTAACTCAAATGATAATCTTAGTCCTAATAATAACACAAACCCTAAACCTAAAACTACCCTTAAAACTAACCCAACATCTAACCCTAAACATTAACCAAACTCTAAAGATAACCTTTGCCCTAACCCTAAAACTAACCCTAACCTTAACCGTAAATCTAACCCTAGATATAATCCTAAACCTAATCCTCCCCCTAGCACTATCCCTAGCTCAAAACCTAACCTGTACCCTAAACCAATCCCAAACTCTAATCCTAGTCCTATCCCTAACCCTAACTCTACCCATAATCCTATCCAAAACCCTAGCCCTAACTCTAGATCTAATGCTGTTCATTACCCTAACAATAACCCTAACCCAAATGCTAACCCAAGGCCTAACCCTAACCTTATCACTAACCCTAACCCTACCAATTACCCTAATCTTATCCTGAATCTTAAATCTAAACCTATCCAATAAACCTAACCCTAATTCTAACCCTAACACTAATTTGAGCCCTAACCCTAATAATTAACCTAACACAAACACAAAACCTGACCCTTACCCTAAAAATGCACCTTAATCTTTACCTGGGACTTACCCTAAACCTAACATTAGATCTAGCCATGAACCGAACCCTATAACTATCCCTAGCCATAACCCTAAACCTGACATTATACCAATCCCTAAAACTTGCCCTAACCCTAACACAAACCCTAGCCCTCATCCTAACACAAAATCTAGCCTTAATTCTAACACAAACCTAACCCTAGACCTTAACTTAATTCTAATCATTGCCCTAGCCCTACACCTAGCTATAACCCCATCCCTTCCCCTAAACCTAACCCTAAACATAAACCTAATCTTAAACATAGCCCTAACACTAGGCCTAAACTTAACACCAATCCTAGACATATTCGTAGCACTAATTTAGCCCTAAACTTAACACTAACCCTAGACTTAATACTAACTCTAACTATCGCCTCAGCTCTACTCCTAGTTCTAACCCTATCACTTACTGTAACCCAAACACTAGACCTAACCTTAGCCCTAACTCTAGTCATAGCCCTAACCTTAGAATTAACCATAACTCTATATGTACCACTATGCCGAAACTCACCCTATCACTAGAAATAACACTAAGATTAATTATAAAACTACACTTAACTTTATCCTTAGCCCTAAAACATAAGGAGCCATAACACTAACCCTAACCCTTAACCTTAACCAAAACCTAACCCTACATCTAGCCCTAAGCCTACCCTAATTAGAATCCTATCCCCAACCCTAAAACTAACCCTGACCCTGACTCTGAACCTAACACTAACCCTAGCTCTAAACATCACTGTGAACTTAAACCTAACCATTAAACTAGGCTTAGCCCTAAACATAACCCTAAAATTACCCCTAATCATAACTCTAGTACTAACATGAGCTGTATCCCTAATACTAGCACTAATGTTACCCAAAATTTAGCCGTAATGCAAGCCCCAACCCTAGCTTTAACCCTAACTATAAACCTAAACCAAGTCCTAACCCTTACCCTAAACCTAACCCTAACTTTAATCCTTGCACTATCCCTAAACCTAACACTAACCCCAACACTAACACTAACCATAACCCTAGCCCTAACTATAGCTATAACCTTATCCATTACCCTAACCGTAACCCTAATCCTAACCCTAATGCTAACCCTTGGCCTAACCCTAACACATTCTCTAACCCTAACCTATCTATTACCCTAAACATAACCCTAACCCTAAACCTAACCAAAACTAAACCTAGACGTAACACTAACCCTAAAAGTAGCCCTAAATGTAACCCTAGTTCTCACAATAGCCATAGCCCTAAAGCTAACACAAAACCTAGCCTAGACCTAACCCAAGCTCTAACCCTAGCTTTAACCCTAATCCTAAATCTAACCCTAGCCATAACCTTAACCCTAGCCCTAGTCTTAACACTAGTGCTAACCGTATCCCTTACCCTAAGCCAAACTATAACCCTAAAGCTACCCTTGTCCTAAATTTAATTCTTAGTTGAACACAAAACTAACTCTATTACTAGTCCTAACCCTAATCCTCAATCTAGCTCTATCACTATCCGAAACCCTAACACTAACCCTGACCCTTAATCTGACCCTAATGCTAACCATAGGTCTAAACCTGGCCCTAACCCTAAACCGACCCCTAACATTGGCACTAAATCTAATCCTTACACTAACTCGAACTCTCGCCCTAGACCTAGCCCTATTTCCAACCCTATCCCTTATTTCTTTTTTAGTTTAAGATTTTTTTTTATTGGTTGTTCAAAACATTACATAGCTCATGACATACCATCTTTCAGATATTTGATTCAAGTGGGTTATGAACTCCCATTTTTACCCCAAATACAAGTTGCAGAATCACATTTGTTACACTTCCACATTTTTACATAATGCCATATTAGTGACTGTTGTATTCTGCTACCTTTCCTATCCCCTACTATCACTCCCCTTCCCTCCCATCTTCCCTCTCTACCCCATCTGCTGTTATTCAATTCTCTCCCTTTTTCCCCCTTTCCCCTCACCATCTCTTATATGTAATTTTGTGTAACAATGAGGGTCTCCTTCCATTTCCATATAGTTTCCCTTCTCTCTCCCTTTCCCTCCCACCACTCGTCTCTGTTTAATGTTAGTCTTTTCCTCATGCTCATGAGGGCTGGGATTGTGGCTCAGTGGCAGAGTGCTTACCTCATACATGTGAGGCTGTGGGTTCGATCCTCAGCACCACATAAAAATAAACAAAGATATTGTGTCCATGTATAACTATAACTATATATATATATATATATATATATATATATATATATATATATATATATATATATTAAAAAAAAGAAGTCAGTTATGAAAAAAACAGTGTGTGTGTGTGGGGGGGGGGTGTTGTGTGCATATGGAGCACCCTATCACTCATAATAACTCAAATCCTAGCCTTAACCCTAGACCTACCCTTCTCTGTAGCCCTAAACTTAGAAATAACCCGAACTGTAAATATAACCTTAACCCTAAGTCTAAACCACACACTAACACTAGCAGTAACCCTAACGCTAATTTGAAAAATAGCCCCAACCGAAGCCCTAGCTATCAAGAGAAACCCGTGCCATTTCACTGAACCTAAACCTTTACCTAAAGCAAAACCTACCACTACAGCTAGCCCTAAACATAGCCCTAATTTGAATCCTAACCCTAATCCTAGAACTAATACAAACATTGACTCTGACCTTAACACTAAACCTAGCTCTACACATCAGCCTATCCTTAAACTTATTCCTCACACTAGACCTCGCCCTAAACCTAACACTAAAACTAGCCCTAAACGTAATGCCAGTTCTTAAAGTAGCCATACCCCTAAACCTAACACAAAACCTAGCCCTAGCAAATCCAAGGCCTAACCCTAGTTTTAACCCTAATCCTAAACCTGGCCCTAACCCTAAACCTATCCCTAGTCCTAATCCTAGTTTTAACTCTATTTCTTACACTTAGTCAAACCTCATCCTATTGCTACCCTTGTCCTAACCCTAATTCTATGCCTACCCCAATCCCTAACTCTATTACTAGTCCTAATGCTAAACCTCATTCTAGCTCTAAACTTAACCCAAACCCTAACTCTAACCCTGACCCTTATTCTGACCCTAACACTAAACCTAGGTTCAAACCTGACCCTAACCCTTATCTGAAAACTAACACTAGCCCTTCCATTAACCCTAAACCTAAACCTAACAATAACACTAGCACTAGACCTAAACCTAATCCTAAATATAGCCATAAACCTAGCATTAGCCGTAACAATAACCCTTAAGTTAAACCAAACACTAACTCTACTCCTAGACCTAACCCTAGTCCTCATTCTGGACCATGCCCTAAACCTAATCCTAACCTGAAACCTGACATTTACCCTAACAAAAACCCTAGCTCTAAACCTTATTCTATGCCAAAAAACTAACCCTAACACTAGATGAACTCTAAATATAGCCATAACCATAACTCTAGCTCTTACATTACCCATATAACTAACTGTAGCCCTTAACCTCACATAAAATCCAGCCTGAATTACAGCCCTAAACATAACCCAAAGCATAACTCTAAACCTAAACTTAGCCCTAACCCTAACCCTAACCCTCATTCTAGTCCTAACCCTAGTTCAAACACTAAACCTTACCATAAAATAACCCTAGCCCAAACCCTAAACCTCACCCTAATTCTAGCCCTAATCCTAACTCTAACCATAGCCCAAACCCTAGCTCTAATTCTATCCATTATACTAACAATAACCCTAAAAGTAATGCTATCCTAGCCCTTAACCTAATTGTAAACCTACCCTAGCCCAGACTGTAAACCTATCCCTTAACCTAGCCCTAAATCTAGCTCATTCCTTACCCTTACACTTAATCTAACATTAACACTAGCCCAAGGTCAAACTCTTAACCTATTCCCAGCCCTAATCTTAATCTTAACCCAAGCCCTAACCCTAGCTTGAACCCTATCCATTACTTTAGCCCTAAACTTAACCCTAATAATAACACTAGACCAAAAGCTAAACCTACCCTAACCCTAAACATAAACCTAACCCTTGAAATAGCAGTGAATGTAACCTAACCCTAACCCTAAACCTAAGATAGCACAGATTGCTAACCCTAATCCTAGACCTAAAGATAACGCTAACCTAAACCTAAAACTATCTTTAACCTGACATCTAAACCTATTATCCTAGCCCTAACCGTTACACTAACAATGACCATAACCCTAGGCTAAACCATAAATTAATCTTAGCCATAGAAAAATTCCTAGCTCAAACCCTAAACCGTACCCTAAACTTAATCCTAAGTGTAACCCTCACCCTAACCCTGACCCTAATGCTAACTCTAGCCCTAATCCTAACAATTATCGTAGCACTAACCCTAGGTCCAAACCTATAAATTACCCTAATGATAACTATAACCTTAATGCTAACACTAGGCCTAACCCTAAAGCTATCACAAACCCTAACCATATCCATTACCTTAAACCAAACCTAACCCTAAACCTAACACTATCCATTACCCTAACCCTAATTCTAAACTTAATGCTAATTTGAGCCTTAACACTAAAACTTAACCCAAAACCAAAGCCTGACCCTGACCCTAATAATACCCCACATCTTAATTTGACCCTTTCCTTAAAAGTAACACTTTAATTTGACCTTGCCCTAAACGTAATCCTAAAAATACCAGTAACTATAAACCTAGACCTGACATTAGTCCTAGCCCTAATTGTTACCCTAAACCTAACACAAAACCTAGCCCTAATCCTAGCTTTAAATCTAGCCTTAATCCTAAATCTAACCATAACCCTAGCCCTAAACCTAAAGCTAATCATAAAACTAGTGCTAACCCGAATCATAGCACTAAAACAAGACCGAGCAACAGGCCTAACACAAACCTTATCTTAAACCAAAACTTAGCAGTACACCTGGATCTAACCCTAGCCCTAATTCAAGTCCTAAACATAATCGTAAAATTATACCTTTAACTGACCTATATCCTAACACTCATCAAGTTCAAACACCACCCTAACCCTAAACCTACCGTAATCCTATCCCTAGACTTAACCCTAAACCTAGCCCTAACCCTAGCTCAAAACCTAACTTTTATGGTAAACATAAACCTAACCCAAACCCTAACATGATATTAGCCCTAGCACTAATCCTAGCCCTGAATCTAAAATGAACACTATCCCTCATCCTAGTCCTAAACCTAGCCTTAATCATGACCTTAACTCCAACTCTAGCTCTAACCTTAACTCTAACCCTCACCCTATGTCTAAACCTAGCTATAACACCATTCACTATCCTAAACTTAAACCTAACCCTATCCTTATTGCTAGGCCTTAAATAAACACTAACCCTAGCCCTAATCCTAGCCCTAATTTAACCCTATCAGAAACCTTAAATCTAATTTTAGCCCTATCACTAATTTTACCTCTCACACTAGCCCTAACCCTAATGTTAATCCTAAAACTAGCCCTAACTTTAGCCCTAGCCCTAGAACTAAACAGAATGATACCCCTAACCGTAAACCTTAACCAAAACCTAATCATTACCCTAACCCTAGCCCTAATTTGAGTTTTAATCCAAACAATAAATCTAACCGTGACCCTGACTCTGACCATAACACTAACCCTAGCTGTAAACATAGCCCTAATCCTAAAACTAAACCTAAGACTAGACATAGCCCTAACTCTAACCACAAATTTAGCACAAAACATAAACCTGGCCCTTACATTAGCCATAACCCTAACTCTAGCACTAAGTTAACACAAAACCTAGACCTAATCTGAGCCGTAACCCAAGTTTTAACCCTAATCCTAACCCTAACCCTAGCCCTAATCATCCAAATAACCCTAGCCCTAAACCTACCTCTAACCCTATACATTGCCATAAACAGGACCCTAACTCTAATGCTAAACCTAGTCTTAAACCTAACCCTATCCCTAATCCTAACCCATTCCATTACCCTAACCTAAACCTAGACTCTAAACCTCACCCTATCATTAACATAACACTAACCCTAATGCTAATTTGAGCCCTAACTTTAAAACTTAACCTATCCCAAACTATAACCCAGAGCCTGACTGTAAAAATAGTTCTAGCTCTAAACCTGACCCTAACCCTAAAACTAACCCTTACAATACATGTAGCGATAAACCTAACACTAAAACTATCTTTAACCATAACCCAAGACCTGATATTAGCCCTAGCCCTAATCCTAGCCACAAACATAAAACAAACCCTAGCCCTCATCCTAGACCTAAACCTATCCCTAATCGTAACACTATCCTTAAACATAGCCCTAACCTAATTCTAACACTCACCCTACCAGTAAACCTTTTTAAAACACCATCCCTTACCCTAATCTTAATCCTAACCCTAACCCTAACACTAGACCTAAGCTGAACAGTAACCCTAGCCCTAATCATAGCCCTAATTTAACCCTATCCATAATTCTAACACTAACCAATGACCTAAGACAAACTCTAACTCTCACATTAGCCCTATCCCTAGTTCTAACCATATCCCTTAACTTAACCCTAACCCTAGCCCTAAACATAGCCATAAATCTAGGCATTACACTTGCCTAATCCTTATTTCTTGTCCTAACCCTAGATCCAACTCTAACTCTAACTCAAACACTAATCCTAAGCCTAAGCCTAACATTAATACTAGCACTAACTCTAACACTACTCATGAAACTAACCAAAACCCTAACCCTAGCAGTAAAACAAAATCGAGTAATAGCCCTAAACTAAATCTTAACTTAACCAAATCCTAATACTACACCTAGACCTAACCCTAGCCCTAATTAGAGTCCTAACCTTAACCTGAATACTAACCCTGACTCTGACTCATATCCTAACCCCCACTCTTGCTCTAAACACCACTCTAACCTTAAACCAAACCCTTACAGTAATCCTAGCCTTATTTGGAATCCTAACCATAACTCTAAATCTAACTCTGACCCTGATTATTAACCTAAGACTAACACTCGCTCTAAATATCACCCTAACCTTAAAGCTAATCCTAACACTAGAGGTTTAACCCCTAACCATAACCCCAGAATTCATCCTATTTGTAACACTAGTTCTTACATTAGCCGTTGCCTAACCCTAAACCTAACACAAAACTAGCCCTAATCTGAGCCATAATCCTAGCTTTAACCTAACCCTTCCCCTATTCCAAGCCCTAACCCTAATGCTAACCCTAATCCTTAACCTAACAAAAAACCTAATCCCATTACTAGTACTAACACTAGCACTCATTCTAGCTCTAACCATAACCCAAATCCTAACCCTAACCCTGACCCTTATTCTGACCCTAAAACTAATTGTAGATCTAAACCTGAACTTAACCCTAAACTGAACCATAATAGTAACCCACCCGGTTAACTTATACCTAAACCTAACCCTAACACTAGCACTAGACCTAAACCTAATCATAAATCTAGCCATAACTCGAACACTAGACCTAATGAAAAACCAAGACATAGCCCTGAAAATAACCTTAGCCTAAGCCAAACAGTAACTCTTCCCCTATACCTATTTCTGGATTTAATTCTAACCATAACACTAACCTGAACACTGACCCTGACACTAACAGTAACAGTAACCCTAGCTCTAAACACCACCCCAATGCTAAACCTAACCCTAAAACTATACCTAGCCTTAACATTAACCCTAAAACTAGCCTGAATCATAACAAGTTCTTACATTAGCTGTAGCCCTAACCTATTGCAAAACCTAGCCCTAATCCAAGGTCTACCCTAGTTTAACCCTAAAGCTAATCCAAATCCTAACCATAGCCCTAACCCTAAGCCTAAGCCTAAGACTAGACCTAATCCGTAGCATAATCCTAGCCCTAACCCTAGCTCTAACCTAACCATTACTCTAATGATAACCCTAACCCTTATGCTAACCATAGGCCCAAACCTAAAACTATACCTAAATTAACACTATAAATTACCCTACACTTAACCTGAACCCTAAACCTATCATTACACTATCCTTAACAATAATGCTAATTCGAGCCCAAAACCTAAACCTTAACCTAACAAAAACCCTAAACCTGACCTTAACTCTAATAATATCCTAGCTCTAAACTTTACACTAACCATAAACTTAACCCTTAAAATAGACCTAGTTATAAACCTAACCCTAAACTATCCCTAACTGTAACCCTAGATCTTACTTTTGCCCTAGCTCTAATACTACTCCTACACCTAACACAAAACTTAGCCCATATCCTAGACATAAACTTTACTTTAATCATAAACCTAACACTTACCCTAATTATAACCCTCACGCTAGGCATAAAACTAGCTGTAATCCCAACCCTTACCCTAAACCTAACTGTAACCCTAAACCTATTATTAACCCTAGCCCTAAACCTAAGCCTAATCCTAACACTAACCCTTGCCCTAAGACTAACTCTGACTCTCGCCCTAGCCCTATAGCGAGTTCTATACCAATCCCTTACCATCACCCTAAACCTAACCCTAAACTAGATCTAAACCCTAAACTAGATCTAAACCTAACTCTAAATCTAACCCTAAACCTAAGCCTAAACCTCACACTAACACTAGCCCTAACCCTAAAAGTAATCCTAAAACTAGCCCTAACCATACCACTAGCCCTAAAACAAAACTGAGTCACAGCCCTAATCCTAACCCTTAACCTAAACCAAACCCTAACCTTACAAGTAGTCCTACACTTATCTCTGATTTCAGTCTTAAATCTAACCTGAAAAGTAATAAGGACACTGAATCTGAACCTAACACTAAATCTAGCTCTAAATATTGTCATAACCATAAACCTAACCCTAACACTAGACCTAGACCTAACCCTAGCCCTAATTCGAGTCCTAATCATAACCTTAAAACTTATCCTGACCCTTACTCATATCCTAACACTGACACTAGCTCTAAAGACCACGCTAAACAAAGAAAACCCTAACAGTAACCCTAGCCCTAATTATAGTCATAACCCTAACCTAAAAGCACACCCTGACCTGACTGATATCCTAAAAGTCACCCTAGCTCTAAACACAGCCCTCAACTTAAACTGAATACTAAGAGTAACCCTAGCGTTTATCTAAACCAAACACTAGACCTAGCCATAACCCTAAACCTACAGCTAGCCCTCAACATAACCATAGCTCTTACATTACCTATAGACTTAACCCTAGCCCTAAACCTAACATAAAAGCTAGAGCTAGTCCTGGGCCTAAATCAAGCCTTAAGCATGACACTAATCCTAACCCTAACCCTAGCCCTAACCCTAACCCAACCCTCGCCTTAGTCCTAATCCTAGCTCGAAGCCTAAACATTTCTCTAAACATAAACCTACACCTATCCCTCAATCTAACCCTTACCTAGCCCTAATTCTAACATTAACCCTATCCCTAAACCTAGCTCTAAACCTACCCATTACTCTAAACATAAACCTAACCTTATTGATAATCCTAGGCTTCATGCTAAACCTAAACCTAACTGGAAAACTAACCCTAGACCTAACCTTAAACCTCACATTTGACATAGACCTAACCTTAGCTCAAACCCTAGACCTTACTATAAACCTAAACATAACCATAGCCCTAACTCTAAGTCTAAACCTCAATCTAACTTTAAACAAAGCTCTAAATCTACATCTAATCATATACATTACCCTAAACCTAACCCTATCCCTAATGATGTCCCTAGCTCTAATCCTAACACTAACCCTATGAGTACTATAACCTTATCCCTAGAAGTAACCATAAACCTAACCCTCACCATAGCCCTAACTGTAGCTCAAAACCAAACCCTTATGCTAAACATAAACCTGAGCCTAACCCTAGTTTTAACTCTTACCCTAACCCTAATTCAAGATCTCTTCTTAGCCATAAACCTAGCCCTAAACTTAGCTCTAATCCTATCCATTATACTAACCATAACACTTACCCTAATGTGAAACCTAGGCATAACCTTAAACCTATTGCTAACCCTAACCCTATCAATTACCCTAAACCTAATGTTAACTCTAAACAAAACCCTATCATTTCCCTAACCCACAGCCTAGTGCTAATTCAAGCCCTAAACCTAAAACCTAATCTCAAACACACTCTAACACTGACCCTGACCCTAATAAATCTCCTAGCTCTAAGGATGACTTTTACACTAAACCTAACCCTTACATAGACCAAACCATAACACTAATCCTAAAACTATCCCCAACCATAAGCTTAGACCTGACATTAGCCATAGCCCCAATCCTAGCCTTAAACCTAACACAAACCCCACCCCTCATCCTATCCCTAAACCTAGCCTTAATCCTAACCATAAACCTAACTTTAGGCCTAACCCAGGAAATAACCCTAGCACTAATCTTAGCATTAATTTAGTCCTATTCATAACCCTAGCTCAAACCCTAGCCCTACGACTAACTCTAACTCTCACCCTATCCCCATCCCTAGTTCTAACCCTATCCCTTACTGGAACCCTAATTCTAGCACTAAACCCAGCCCTAACCCTAGCCCTATCATTAGCTCTAGCCCTAACCTAGATCTAATTTTATCTCTAAATCAAACCCTAACCCTAAGCCTAAGCCTAACCCTAACTCTAAATCTAACTTTAAACTTAGCCCTAAAACAAAACCGAGCCATAGCCCTAACTCTAACCCTTAACCTAAACCAAACCTTAACCCTAACCCTAACCTTAGCTCAAATTCTAGTTTTAGCAGAAAGCTAGAACTAACACTGACCCTGACTCTGACCATAATACTAACCCTAGTCTAAACATCACCCTAACCCTAACCCTAAAACTAACATTAGACCTACCACTAACCCTAACCCTAAATTTAACCCTAATTGTAACCCTGATACTTACATTTGCCTTACTCCTAACCCTAGCACTAACTTAACCCAAAACCTAGCCCTAATCCAAGCCTGAACCCGAGCTTTAACCCTAAACCTAATCCTAACCCTAACCCTAATCAAAACCATAACCCTAGCCCTAAACATGTCTCTAAAGCTATCCATTGCAATAACCATAACTCTAGGCCTAAACCTAACCCTATCCCTAATCCTATACCTATGAATTATTCTAAACCAAACCTAAACCCTAAACCTCATATTATAATTACACTAACACTAACCATAATGCTAATTCAATTCTTAACTTTAAACCTTAACCTTTCCCAAACTTCTAACCCAGACTTGACCCTAGCTCTAAACCTGACCCTAACCCTAAACCTAACCCTTACATTATATGTAGGCATAAACCTAATCCTAAAACTATCTTTAACCATAAACCTAGATCTGATATTAGCCCAAGCCCTAATCCTAGCCGTAACACTAAAATAAAGCATAGCACTCATCATAGCCCCAACCCTAGCCTTAAGGATTACCCAAACCCTAACAATAGCCCTAACCCTAATTCTAACCTTCTCCTTATCTCTAAACCTAGCTATAATGCCATTCCTTACCCTAAACTTAAACCTAACCCTAATCCTAACTCTAGGCCTAAGATGAACACTAATCCTAGCACTAATCCTAGTCCTAATTTAACCCTATCCCTAACGCTAACCCTAACCCTAGCCCAAAGACTAACTCTAACTCTCACAGTAGCCCTATCCCTTCTTCAAACCCTGTCCATTACCGTAATCCTAAACCTAGCGCTAAACCTAGCCATAGCCATTGTGAAATCCTTATTCCTAGTCCTAACATAGATCTAAACTTAACTCGAAATCTAACCCTAAACCTAAGCCTAAGCCTAACATCAACACTAGCCCTAGCCCTAATGCTAATCATAAAACTAGCCCTAACACTAACCCTTGCAGTAAAACAAAACTGAACAAGAGCCCTAACCCTAAACCTTAACTTAAACCAAACCTTAACACTACACCTAGACCTTACCCTAGCCCTAAATTGAGTGCTAATCTTAACCTTAATACTATCCCTAACTCTGACTCATATCATAACACTCACCCTAGCTCTAAACACCACCCTAACTTTAAACCAAACCCTTAGAGTAATCCTATCCTTAATTCGAGTCCTATCCCTAACCCTAAAACTAAACGTGACCTTGACTATTAACCTAACATAACACTAGCTCTTTATTTCACCCTAAACTTAAACCTAATCCTAACAATAGAGGTTTAACCCCTAACCATCACCCTAAAACTAAAAACCATAGTTCTTACATTAACCATTGCTCTAACCCTAGCCATAACCCTAACACAAAACTAGTCCTAATTTGAGCCCTAAACCTAGCTTTAACCCTAAACATAGCACTAACCCTAGCTCTAACCCTATCCCTTACCCTATGCCAAACCCTAAACCTAATGTAATAATAATAATACTAATCCTAATTCTATTCCTCAAAATAACCCAAACCCTAACCCTATTAGTTGTCCTTACCCTAGCCTTCATTCTAGGTCTAACCATAACCCAAACCCTAACCCTAACCCTGACCCTTATTCTGAACCTAACACTGATCATAGGTTTAAACCTGAACCTAACCCTAATCCGAACCCTAACATTAGCCCTATTGGTAACCTTATACTTAAACCTAATCCGAACACTAGCCTCAGAAATAAACCTAATCTTAATCTA
Organism: Marmota flaviventris; assembly: GCF_047511675.1. Lineage (NCBI taxonomy): Eukaryota > Metazoa > Chordata > Mammalia > Rodentia > Sciuridae > Marmota > Marmota flaviventris. The sequence continues at coordinate 113,199,273 of NC_092508.1, forward strand.
TCCATAACTCTAGACCTAGACTTAAAGAAAATCTTAGATCTAGCCCTAATTATAACCCTTAGCTCAAGCCAAAATCTAATCCTTCCACTAGTCGTAACCCTAGTCCTAATTCAGGCTTTCCCATTAAACATAACCCTAAACTGTACACTGACCCTGACACTAACACTAACCCTAAACTAAACATCACCCTAACCCTAAACCTAACCCTAAAACTATACTTACCTCTAACTTTAATGCTAAAACTAGCCCTAATCATAACAAATTCTTACATTTGCCCAGCCCTAACATATTGCAAACACTAGCACTAAACTTAGCCCTAACGTAGCTTTAACCTTAAATCTAAATATAATCCTAACGTTAGCCCTAACCCTAAACCTGGGCCTAACCCTAGTATACACCTAACCTAACACTAAATCTATCCCTAACTGTAACCCTAGACCTGACATTAGCCCTAGCCCTATTACTAGCTCTAACCCTAACACAAACATTAGCCATCATCATGGCCCTAAACCTAGCTTTAATCATAACCCTAAACCTAACCCTAGCCCTGACCCTAATACTAGCCCTTGCCCTAGCACTCAAACTAGCTTTTACACAATACATTAACGTAAATGTAATCCTAACTCCAACCCTAACTGAAGGCCTAAACCTAAAACTAACACTAGCCCTAGTTTAGCTCTATCCCTAACCCTAACTCTAACCCTAATCCTAGCTCTAAGACTAACTCTAACTCTCATACTAGCCCTATCACTAGTTCTAACCCTATCAGTTACCATAATACTAAACCTAACCCAAATGTTAGTCCTAACCCTTGCCATATCCTTAGCCCTAGCCCTAACCATAGATCAAAATCTAACTCTAAATCTAACCCTAACCTGAAGCCTAAGCCTAACCATTATAAATACATTTATATTTAGACTCTGTGTCTATAAGTGCTGGCTTCAATTATTATTTAGAATATAGTCATTAGTTACATAAAAGGCATACCAATTCTGCTGGTGTATAGAGAACTGAGTGTCAGGGGTAGGATGCTATGTTAAGGGGGAAAGGAATGAGGGTATGTGATTAACCTAACTTAGCAACTTTGGAGGAGAACTCTAATGAATAGGCAGGGGGGATTTATGGAAGAAGGTATAAATTCAAACTGCTTATCTGTATTCATAAAATTACCCTATGTATAAATAGTAAAAGTTAGGAGGCTGAAAGTTGGATAGAGGGAGAAAAAAAGAAGAAAAAAATAACAAGTAAATAGAGGGAGAAAGAAAATAAGAGCAAATAAAGAGGTGGTGAGGTGGGGCCTATGCAATTCCTCTAAATTATACAATTCTAGTGATTCATTTCTTAAAGTCCAATTTCATGGAGAGTAATTGGTTTCACATATGTTGAGGTTGTAAGGACGAGAGGGGGAAGGGTACAGGAGAATGGATGAGAAGAGCAAGAAAAGAAAAGTAAGAAAGAAAAAAAAGGCTCTCAGAACTCTGTTTTCTTTTCTTGCATTATGTGGAGTTTTCTACTCCTAGATTGAGTCTCTGTTCTCAGGGTGGGGGAGGTAGCTAGGGTGAGAGGGCTTGAGCTTCTACCTGGAGCCTCCATACTCTTAGTCTCTGAATTGGTAACCAGGTGCCTGTACAGTTGCTGTTCCTCATGGATAGCTACACCCCCCAAAACCTTGTGTGAAAAATCTTGAGTTATCACAGCTGGAGGTAGGAGAGTTGGAAACCTGGTACCTGATAAGCTGCAGAACCAAGCTGGTAGCCACGCTCACTGATAGATGGCAAATAAGGTTTTGCAAGATGGATTCCATCTGTTACCCATGTACGGTGTTTGGTGAGGTCGGTGGTTCTGGAGTGACGTTGTGCTGTGTCCAGAGCTCGTTCTGGTGATTCTCAAGCAAAGTCTCCATGTTCTGTGCTGCCTTGCGTGTGTGCAGAGAGCTCCTGTGTGGCTGAGACTGCTGTCAGCGCCCTGACAAATGGCACAGCCCAGCCTTCCATCTGCGCTGAGAGTACCAATGCGGCCCTAGATTTCTTCAAATTTCTATGATACTGGGAAGGATTCATCTTTTACTTGGCCTTATTTTGCTCCACAGGTTTGGGCCTTGTTGGTTCAATGGTTTGCTATCAGGAACAGTTTGTATTTTTGGTTTCCCTTCATTATGGCTTATTGATGTGAATGAAAATTGAGCTGGAAATCAAACAGGGTTCGCCAGAGGTGCTTGAAACTTCACACAGTTAGTTTTCAGTGGGCACTCTCTAGTTTCTTTCTTTTGAAGGTAGGCCAAAGATGAAGCATGCAAAAGAAACTGTATCCAAGAGCTCTTAAGGAGAAAACAGAAACATGTATGTATTGAAATAAGTCTCCCAAAAATTTGATCAGATTTCTTTGATACTACACAGTATTCATCTTTTAGCTTGCTCCACTAGGCTCCCCAAGGTTGGAACTTCTAGGATCAATTGTTCTCTAAACAGGTAAGTGTTAGTGTATAGTTAGGGTTAGGGCTAGCTTTAGAGATAGTGTTAGGGTTAGAGTTTGTTTTGTTCAAATTTCTTTGATACTGGGAAGATTTATCTTTTACCTAGCCTCACTATGGGCCCCAGTTTGGCGCCTTCTTGGTTCAATGAATTGCTGTTGGAAATAGTTTGTTTTTAATGACTCACTTCATTTTGACCTATATAGGTAAATGAGAATGGAGCTGTAAATCAGAGGGTTGGTTCTAGCTGGTTGAAACATCACATATTCAATCAGTTGTCTGTGGGCACTCTCTGGTTTCTTCCTTGTAAAGGTAGCGATATCTGAAGCATGCAAAACAAGTTTATCCAAGAGCACTTTAGAATAAAACAGGGCAATATGCATGTACTGAAATACCTCCCTCAATTATTTGGTCAGATTTCTTTGATACTGTGCAGGATTCATATGTAATCTTGCCCAACTAGTCTCCCCAAGTTTAAAAATATTATGATCAAAGGTTCTATTAACAGGTTAGGCTTAGGATTATGATTAGACTTAGGGTTAGAAGTAGTGTTAGGGTTAGTGCTAGATTTTTTCAACTTTATGAATACTGAGCAGGATTTATCTTCTTTCTCTTCTTAGTATGCTCCCCATATTTGGGCCTCCTAGTAAAAGGGTTTTGCTCTCAGGAGTAGTTTTAATTTTAATCTTTCACCTCATTTTGCCCTAAAGGGGTGAATGGAACTGGAGCTGGACTCAAACAGGGTTGGTGCCAACTTCTTGAAACTTCACACACTCAACCAGTTCCCAGGGTACATTCTCTCCTTTTCTTTTTTTTTTTTTTTTTCTTGTGGAAGTAGCCCAAAGATGAATTTGTAATAAACAGCTTTATCTGTGAGCATTTTAGGAGCAAGCATTAAATTTTTGCATGGATTATTTGATATTGTACAGGATTCATCCTTTTCCTAGTCTTAGTAGGATCCCCAAGTTTGAGTTTTCAAGGTTTTCCAGTTCACTGTCAGGAACAGTTGAATTTTTAGATTTCACTTCATTATGGCCTATAGACATGAATGAAAATGGAGCTGGATATCAAACAGAGCTAGTACTAGCTGCTTGAAACTTCACACACTGAATCAGCTCTCTGTGGGCACTCTCTGGTTGTTCCTTGTGCAAGTACCTTAAACTGAAGCATGAAAAAAAAATAATTCATCCAAGAGCACATTAGGAGAAAACAGGAAAGTATGCACGTAATGAAATACCTCCCCCAATTATTTGGTCAGATTTCTTTGATACTGCACAGGATTCATCTGATAGTTTGCCCCACTGGGCTCCTTTATTTGGGGACTACTCTGATCAATGGTTTTCTAAACACGTTAGGTTAGATTGTGTATTAGTTTAGGGTTAGATTTACAGCTAATATTTTGTTAGATTTAGTTTTGTTCAAATTTCTTTGATACTGGGCAGGATTCAACTTTGAACTAGCCTTACTATATTCTTTAGGTTTGGACCTCTTACATCAAGGGTTTGCTCTCCTGGACAGTTTGTATTTTAAGTTATCATTTCAATTTGACCTATGCGTGTAAATGGAAATGGAACTGGAAATCCAACAGGGATGGTGCTAGCCACTTCAAACCTCACACACTCAATCAGTTTTCTATGGGCATTCTCTCGTTTGTTTCTTGTAAAAGTAGCCCTAAGCTGAAGCATTCAAATCAACTTTATGTGAGAACACTTTAGGGGAAAACAGGGAAATATGAATGTACTGAACTACCTCTCCAATTATTTGGTCAGTCTTCTTTGATATTGTGAAAGATTCATCTGTTCACTTACCCAACTTGGCTCCCCAAGTGTGGGACTTCTAGGATCAAAAGGACTCTAAACAGGTTAAAGTTAGTGTTAGGGTTAGTGTTAGGACTAGGATTAGACCTAGGGTTAACCTAACTCTAACCTGAACGCTGACCCTAACACTAACACTAAACCTCGCTTTAAACCTGAACCTAACCCAAAACCTAAAACCAACATTAGACATAGTCATAACCCTAACCCTAAATCTAGCTCTAAAATCAGAACCCTGCATCTTACATTACACATAGCCTTAACCCTGGGCCTAAACCTAACACAAAACCCAGCACTATTATGAGTCCTAATCCTACTCTAAAAATAAACATAACCCTAAATGCAGCCCTAACCCTAACCCTCACCTTAGACATAAGCCTAGCTCTAAGACTAACCCTTATCCTAAACAAAACCCTAGGCCTATTTGTAAACATAAACCTAACCCTAGCCTTAATCCTGAACTTAATCCTTGTAATAACCCTAGCCCTAAACCTAATCCTATTCATAACCCTAATCTTAAAACTAACCCTTGTCTTAACCCTACACCTAACCCTTGCCATAAACTTAACCCTAAACCATACCAAAAATAAAAACTAAACCTACTCCTGAACCTAAATTTAACCATAACCTAAACTTAACCCTAAACCTAATCTTACATCTAATCCAATACATTACTCTAAAACTAGTCCTAGCCCTAATGAAAACCCTAGCCCTATCCCCAACACTAGCCGTAATCATAACCATAACCCTATTCTAGACTTAACACTAAACCTAACACTCCCCCTAGCCCTAACCGTAGCTTAAACCCTAACCCTTACACTAACCCTAACCCTAGCTCTAACCCTAATCATAACCCTAACTGTAGCCCTAAACCTAATATTAAACCTAGCCCTATTCCTAGCCCTAATATAGCCATATTCCTAACCCTAACTCTTACTCTAGAATTAAGATTAACTATAATTCTCATACAAGACCTATCCCTATTCTAACTCTATACCTTACCGTAACCCTAACCCAAGCCCTAACCCTAGTCATAATCCTTAGCCCTAGCACTAACCTATCTCTAAAACTAACCCTAAACTAAAGCCTCAGCCTAACCCTGAAATTAGCTCTAACCTTAATGCTGTTCCTAAAATTAGCCCCAAACCTAGCCCTATCCCTAAAACAAAATGGAGCCATACCCCTAAAACTAATGCTTACCCTAGGCCAAACCCTAACTGTACACCAGCCCTAACCCTAGACCTAATTTGACACCTAACACTAACCCTAAACCTAACCATGGACCTGACTCATATTCAAACACTAAACCTATCTCTAAACATCACCCTAACCTTAAACCTAACCCTAACAATATGCCTAGCCCTAAACTTAACCATAAAACTAACCTTAATCATAACCCTATTTCTTACAATAGCCATAACCATACACTAGCCCTAAACTTAATACAAAATTAGCCCTAATCCAAGCCCTAACACGAGCTTTAACCATAAACCTAACTCTAACCCTAATCCTAACCTTACCTCTAACCCTATCGCTTACCCTAAGCCAAACCCTCACCCTAATGCTAACTGTATTCTTAGCACTAATACTCAGCTTAACAAAAACCTAACTCTATAACTATTCCTAACCCTAGCCTTCATTCTATATCTAACCATAACCCAAACCCCAACTCTATCCCTGACCTAATATTCTGACCCTAACAATAATAGCTCTAAATCTAAACCTAACCCTAAACCGAACTTAACAGTAGCCCTACTTGTACACTTACACCTAAACCTAACCCTAACACTAGACCTAGACCTAAACCTAATCCTAAATCTAGCCTTAACTATAGCTCTAGACCTAAAGACAAACTAGACCTAGCCTCAACAATAACCCTTAACCTAACCCAAACTCTAACCCTACCTCTAGACCTCACCCTAGTCTTAATTCTGCCTTTAACCTTAACCTTTACACTACCTGAACACTGTCCCTGACACTAACAATAACCGTAGGTCTAAACTTCACCCTAACCCTAAAACTAACCCTGAAACTACATGTATCCCTAACATTAACCATAAAACTAGTCTTAATCATACACTAGTTCTTACATTAGCCAGAGCTCTAGCCTATCACAAATCCTAGCCCTAATTAAGCCCTACCTTAGCAATAAACCTAAAGTTAAACTTAAAAATAACCCTAGCCCTAACTATAAACCTAAGCCTAACCCTAGACCTAATCCTAACCATAATCCTAGCTCTAACCCTAGCTTTAACCCTATGCATTAACCTAAGAAAACTATAATCCTTATGCTAACCCTAGGAGGAAACCTAAACCTAGCACTAGCCTTAATCCTATCTATTAAACTAAACCTAACCTGATCCATAAATCTAACTCTGTCATTACCCAATCACTAAATATAAGACTAATTTGACCCCTAAACCTAAACCTTAACCTAACTGCAACCCTAAACTTGACCCTGACTCTAAAAATTCCCATAGCTCTAAACGGGACCTAACAAGAAACCTAAACTTTACAATAGACCTAGCCATAAACTTAACCCTAAAACTATCCCTAACCATATCCTAGACCTGACATTAGCCCTAGCTCTAATCTAGCCTTAACCCTAATACAAAACGTAGCCCACATCCTAGCAAGGAACCTCACCTTAATTATAACCCTAAACCTAACGTTAACCCTAATCTTAACCCTAATTTTAACCCTAGTTCTAAAACTAGCTATATTGCCATCCCTTACCCTAAACCTAACCTAACCCTAAACCTATCACTAAACCTAGACCTAACCCTAGGCCTAACCCTAACACTAACCCTAGCCCTAATCCAAGCCCTAATTTAGCCCTATCCCTAACTCTAACCCTAGCCCTAAGACTAACTCTAACTCTCACACTAATCCTATACTTAGTTGTAACCTTATCCCTTACCATCACCATATACCTAGCCCTAAACGTAGCCCTAACCTAGACCTATACTTAGCCCTATCACAAAACCTAGATCTAAACCTAACTCTAAATTAACCCTAACCTTCAGTCTAAAACTATCCATAACTCTACTCTTATCCCTAATCCTTAACCTAAGCCTAAATCTAACACTTACAATAGCCCTAAACCTAAGACTAATCATAAATCTAGCCCCAACCCTACCCCTAACCCTAAAACAAAACCAAGTCATAGCCCTAACCTTAACCCTTAACTTAAAACAAATCCTAAACCTACACCTAACCCTAACCCTATCCCTAATTATATTCTAAACCTAACCCGAAAACTAACCCTGACCCTGACTCTGACCCTAACACTAACCCTGGCTCTAAACATCATCATCACCATAAACCTAACCTTAACACTAGACCTAGAACTAACTCTAAACCTGTAAGTAGCTGTAATCATAAACCTACTTCATAAATTAGCGGTAGTCTTAACCCTAGCCCTAACCTAACCCCAAACCTAACCTTAATCTTAGTCCTAACTCTAACTTTAACCCTAAACTTAAACCTAACCCTAACCCAAACACTAGCCCTAATCTTACACATAACCATAGCCCTAACCTTAGGGCTAACCCTATCCATTACCCTAACGATAACCCTAACCCTTCTGATAACCCTAGGCCTAACACTAACACTATACATTACATTAAACCAAACCTAAACCCTAAACCTAAACCTGTAATTACCCTTACCCTAAATCTAACACTAATTCAAGCCCTGCACCTAAACACTATCTTAAACCAAACCCTAATCCTGACCCTGATTCTAAAAATAACCGTAGATCTAAGCCAGACCCTAACCAAAAACCTAACCCTTACACTGGACCAAGCCATAAACCTAACACTAAATCTATCCCTAAGTGTAACCCAAGACCTGACATTAGCCATAACCCTAATACTATCCCTAACCCTAAAACAAATCGTAGTCCTCATCATAGCCCAAAACATAGCGTTAAACATAACCCTAACTCTAACCCTAGTTTTAACCCTAATACTAACCCTCGCCCTTGCCCTAAGCCTAGCTATAACCACATCCCTTACCCTAAAGTAAATCCGAACTCTAACCCTAACCCTTGCCTTATCCTTAGCCCTAGCACTAACCCTGGATCAAAATCTAACTCTAAATCTAACCCTAAATTGATGCCTAAGCCTAATCCTAAAACTAGCCCTAACCCTAGCCCTAACATAACCCTAGCCATAATTTAGCCCTATCCATAAAACCTAAACCTAACATTAGCCCTAAGACTTACTCTCTCATACTAGCCCTATCACTCATTCTAACCGTATCCCTTACCATAAATCTAACCCTAGCCCTAACCCTAGTGATAAACCTTTCCCAATACTTATCCCTAGCACTCACCTTAGGCAAAACGTAACTCTAAAACTAGTGTTAACCCAAAGGCTAAGACTAAACCTAACACTAGCCCAAACCATAACACTAATCCTAAAATGAGCCCTTACACTAGCCCTAGCAGTAACACAAAACTGAGCCATAGTTCTAACCCTAAACATTATCCAATTCCAAATCCTAACCTTACACCTAGACATAAACCTAGACTTATTTGAGTTGGAAGCCGAACCCTAAAACTAACCCTGAACCTGCCACTGACCCTAACACTTTTAGCTCTAAACATCACCGTATAACTAAACGTAATCCTAACACTAAACCTAGCACTTAACCAAACTAGCCCTAAACTTAAACCTAGTACTTACATTAGCTACAACACTAACCCTAGCCCTAACATAACACAAAACCTAGTCCTAATCAGAGCCCTAACCCTAGCTTTAAACCTAACCTAACCCTAACGCTAGCCCTAATTGTAACCATAACTTTAGCCTGAAACTGATCTCTAACTCTATCCATTAACATAACCATAACCCAATCTTTAATGATAACCCTAAGCATAAATCTAACCCTATCTCGAATCCTAACTCTTCCATTACCCTAAACCTAACCAGAATCCTATACCTAACCCTATCATTACCCTAACGTTAATCCTAAAACTAATTCAAGCCCAAAATTGAAACCTTAACCTATCTCAAACCCTAACTCAGACCTTGACCCTAATAATACTCCTAGCTCTAAACTTGACCATAACTTAACACCTAACCCTTTGCCTAGACTTATCCATAAGCCTAAACCTAAAATTATCTTTAACCATAACTCTGGAACTGAAATTGGCCCTAGCCCTAAACCTAGCCCTAACCCTATAAACACACCTAACCCTCATTCTTGTCCAAAACTTAGCCTTAATCATAATTCTATCTCCAGCTCTACACCTAACCCTAATTCTAACCCTCACCCTACCTCTAAATCTACCTATAATGTAATCTCTTACCCTAAATTTAAACTTAACCCTAACCCTAACCCTAGGCTTAATCTAAACACAAAACCTAACCCCAATCCTAGCCCTAATTTAGCTCTATCTCTAACCCTATCCTAACCCAAGCCCTGAGACTAACTCTAACTCTTGCCTTAGCCCTAGCCCTAGTTCTATCCCTATCTGCTACCAGAAACCTAAAACTAGCCTTAACGTTAATGATAATAGTAAAACTAGCCCTAACCCAATCCTAGCAGTAAATCAGAACCAAGCAATAGCACTAACCCTATACCTTAACTTAAACCAACAAATAATACTACACTTAGACCTAAACCTAGCCCTAGTTCGAGTCCTAAGCCTCATCTTAAATCTAACCCTGACATTGACTCATATCCTAACACTCAACCTAGATCTAAACACTGCCCTAAACTCAAAACAAACACTAACATTAACACTGCATTAATTTGATTCTTAACACTAAACCTAAAACTAACCCTGACCCTGACTCCTATCCTAACAAGAACCGTAGCTATAAATATCACCTTAACCTTAAACCTAACACTAGCACTCAAACTATCCCTAAACCTAACCCTAAAACTAACCTTAATGGTAACCCTAGTTCTTAAATTACGCATTGCCCTAATCCTAGCCCTAACCCTAACACCAAACTAACCCTAAAAGGAGCCCTAAACCTAGCTTTATCTCTAACTCTAACCCTAACCATAGCCCTAACCCTAGATCTAAATCAATCCCTTATCCTAAGTGAAATCTTAAACTGAAGAGTAACCCTAGACCTATCTCTAGTCTTTAGACTAACCCAAACCCTAACCCTATTAATAGTCCTAATCCTAGCCTTTGTTTTAGCTCTAACACCACCCCAAAACCTAAAACTAACCCTGATTCTTATTCTGATCCTAACATTAAACTTAGGTCTAAGCCTACCACCAACCCTAACCCCAAAATTACCATAATCTTATCCCTAGAAATAATTCTAAACCTAACTCTCAGCCTAGCCCTAACCATAGCTCAGAACCTAACCCTTATGCTAAACAAAACCCTAAACCTAATCCTAGTTCTAACCCTCACCTTAACCCTAACACAAGACCTAATTTTAACCATAACCCTAGTCCTAAACTTAACTCTAACTTTATCCATTACCCTAAACATAACCCTTAACATAATTCTAATGCTAGGCTTAACCCTAACCCTATTGAGTTCCCCAAACCTATCAATTAGCCTAACCTACCCTGAACCCTATACCTAATCCAATTATTACACTAACCCTAACCCGAATGCTAATTCGAGCCCTAACCCTAAACTCAAACATAAACCAAACCCTAATACTCACCTTGACCCTAACAATTCCCCTAGCTATAAACCTGACTCTTACTCTACTTAACCCTTACACTAGACCTGGCCATAAAACTAACCCTAAAACTATTCCTAAATCTAACCCTAGACGTGATATTAACCCTAGCCATAATCCTATCCCTAACCCTAACACAAACCCTAGCCCTTATCCTAGCCCTAAACATAGCCTTAATTTTATCCCTAACCCAAACACTAAGCCTAAACCTAAAACTACCCCTAGCCCTAATCTTAGCCCTAATTTACCCCTATCACTAACCCTAATCCTAATCCTAGCCCAAAGACAAACTCTAACTCTAAGTCTAACCCTAACCTTAGTTCCAAACCTATCCCTAACTAGAACCCTAATCCTAGCCCTAACCTTTGGTGTAACCCTAGCCCTATTCTTGGCCCAGGCCATAAACCTAGATCTAAACCTAACTCTAAATCTAACCCTAAACCTAAGCCTAAACCTAAACCAAACACTAGCCCTAATGCTAATGCTAATCCTAAAATTAGCCCTAACACTAGCCCTAGCCCTAAAACAAAACCGAGCCATAGCCGTAACACAGACCCTTATCCTAAACCAAACATAACCCTACACCTAATCCTAACCATATCCTAATTCCAGTCCTAACCATAACCCGAAAACTAACCCTGAATCTAACTCTTACTCCAGCATTAACCCTGGCTCTAAACATCATCATCACTGTAAACCTCAACCTAACACTAGACGTAGCCCTAACCCTAATCTTAAACATAGCGCTAATCATAGCCCTACCTCGTACATTAGCCAGAGCCTTAACCCTAGCCCTAACCTAACCCAAAACCCAGCTTTAAACCAAGTAGTAAACCTAGCTTTAACCCTAAATGTAAACCTAAGCCTAACCCAAAACTAGCCCTAACCCTATACATAACCCTAGACCTAACCGTAGGTCTAAACCTATCCATTACCCTAACTATAACCCTAACTCTTAAGCTAACCCTAGGCCTAACCTTAACCCTATCCATTACACTAAACCAATCCTAAACCCTAAAACTAATCCTGTCATTACCCTAAACCAAAAACCTAATATAACCCAAACCCTAAACCTGACCCTAAATATAAACCTAGATATAAACCTGAATCTTATGCTAAACCTAATGCTTACAATGGACGAAGCCATAAACCTAACACTAAATCTAGCCCTAACTAAAACTCTAGACCTGACATTAGCTCTAGCCATAATACTATCTCTAACCCTAACACAAACCCTAAACCTGCTCCTAGCCATAAACCAAGCCTTAATCATAACCCTAACCCTATTTCTAGCCCTAACCCTAATACTAACCCTTTCCATAGCCCTAAATCTAGCCAAAAGCACATCCCTTATCCTAATCGTAAGCCTAACTCTAACCCTCACTCTATTCATCACAATTGCCCTATCTTTAGCCCTAGCTTTAACACTAGATCAAAACCTAACTTTAAATCTAACCCTAACTCAATGCCTAAGCCTAAAAATTGCCCAAACCCTGATGCTAATTCTAAAACTAGCTCTAAGTATAACCCTAGCCATAATTTAGCCCTATCCCTAACCCTAACCCTAACCCTAGCCCTAAGAATAACTCTAACTCTCACACTGGCCCTATCACTCATTCTAATCCTATCCCTTCCCATAAACCTAACCCTATCCCAAATTCTAGTCCTAACCCTTGCCCTATCCTTAACCCTAGCACTAAACTTAGATAAAAACCTAACTCTAAATTTAACCATAAACCAAAGCCTAAGCCTAAATCTAAGACTAGCCCTAACCCTAACATTAATCCTAAAAATTTAACTAACCCTAATCCTAGCCGTAATACCAAACCAAGCCAACGCTTTAACCATAACCCTTAACCTAAACCAAGCCCTAACCCAAAACCTAGCCCTAAACCCTGCCCTAATTCGAGTTTTAAGCCAAACCTTAAAACTAAAACTGACCCTTAGGTCTAAAGCTGACGCTAACCCTAAACTTAACCCTTACACTAGACGTACGCATAATCCTTATCCTAAAAACATCTTTAACCATAGTTATGGACCTGAAATTAGCCCTAGTACTAAACCTAGCCCTAACACTAAAAAAAAATCCCTACCCCTTATCATACCCCTAAACCTAGGCTTAATCATAACCCTTGCCATAACCACAGCCATAACCGTAATTATAACACTCACCCTACCTCTACACATAGCTATAAAGCCATCCATTACCAAAAATTTGCCCGAATGCTAAACTTAAACTCTAAACACTACCTCTAAACTCTAACCCTAACCCTAACATTAACCCTAACGCTAGGCTTACACTAAACACTAAACCGAGCCCTACCCTTGCCCTAATTTAGCCCTATCTCTAACCCTAACCCTAACCCTAGCCCTAAGACTGTCTCTCGCCCTAGCCCTAGCCCTAGTTCTAACCCTATCCCTTACAATAACCCTAACACCTAGCCTTAACACTTGCCCTATCCTTAGTTCTAGCCTTCACCCTAGGTCTAACCCTAATTCCCAATTTAACCCTAACACTAAGCCTAAGCCTAACACTAACACTAGCCCTAACCCTAACAATAGGACTAAAACAAAACCGAGCGTTAGCCGTAACTCTAAACCTTAACTTAAACCAAAACCTAACACTGCTATTAGACCTAAACCTAGCCCTAGTTCGAGTCCTAATCCAAACCCTAAAACTAACCCTGATGCTGACTCATATCCTAACACTCACCCTAGCTCTAAACACCACCTTCACCTTAAACTGAAACCCAACAGTAAACCTAGCCCTAATTCAAGTTCTAACTCTAACCCTAAAACTAAGTCTGACCCTGATTCCTATTCTAATATGAACCCAAGCTAAAAATATCACCCTAACCTTAAACCTAACCCTAACACTAAACCTAATTCATACACTAACACTAAAACTAATGGTAACCCTAGTTCTTACATTAGCCATTGCCCTAACCCAAGCCCTAACCCTAACACAAAACCTAAGGCCTAATCTGAGTCCTAAACCTAGTTTTAACCCTAACTCTAACCATAACCTAGCTCTAAACCAATCCCTTACTTAAGCAAAACCTTAAACCTAAGGGTAACCCTAGAACTATCCCTAATCCTTAGGCTAACCATAACACTAACCTTATTAATAGCACTTACCCTTGCCCTCATTCTAGATCTAACCCTATCCAAAACCCTAACACTAACCCTGACCCTTCTACTGAACTTACCATTAAACTTAGGTCTAATCCTAACCATAACCCTAAACCAAAACCTACTGTAATCCTATCCCTAGACCTAATCCTGAACCTAACACTGAGCCTAGCCCTAACTATAGCTCAGAACCTACCCTTACACTAAACATAAACTTTAACCTAACCCTAGTTCTAACCCTCTCCCTAACCCTAAATCAAGACCTAATTCTAACCATAACACTTGTCCTAAACTTAAGTCTAACAGTATCATTAACCTAAACATAATCCTTACCGTAATGTTAACAATAGGACTAACCCTAAACATATCACTATCCTCAAACTTATCAATTACCCTAAACCTACCCTGAACCCTAGACCTAATACAATCATTACCCTAACCCTAACTCTAATGACAATTCGAGCCCTAACCCTAAATTCAAACCTAAACCTAACCCTAACACTGACACTGACCCTAATAATTCCTCTAGATCTAAACTTCACTCTTACCCTATACCTAACACTTATACTAGACTTAGCCATAAAACTCACCCCAAAACTATCCCTAAGCATAAACCTAGGCATGATATTAGCCCTAGTCATAATACTAGCCCTAACCATAACACAAACCCTAGATTTTATCCTAGCCCTAAGCATAGCCTTAATTATAATCCTAACCATAACCATAGGCCTAACTCTAACACTACCCCTAGTCCTAATCTTAGATCTAATTTAGCCCTATCCCTAACCTTAACCCTAACCCTAGCCCAAAGACTAACTGTAACTATCACCTGAGTCCTAACACTAGTTCTAACCCCCTAATTTACTGGAACCCTAATCATTGCCCAAACCATAGGTCTAACACTAGCCCTATTCATAGCCCTAGCAGCAACCCTAGATCTAACCCTAACTCTAAATCTAACCATAAACCTTAGCCTAAACCTAAACCTAACACTAGCCCTAACGCTAAGGCTAATCCTAAAACTAGCTCTAACCCTAGCCCTAAAACAAAACCAACCCATAGACCTAAACCTAACCCTTAATAAAAACTAAGCCCTAACCCTACACTAAGCCATAATGCTATCCATAATTCGAGTTATAAGCCAAATACTAAAACTAACCCTGACCCTGACTCTGACCTTAACACTAACCCTAGCTCTACACATTACCCTTACCTTATGCCTAAACATAACAATAGACCTATCCCTAAAACTAACCCTAAAATTACTTCTAATCACAACCCAGGTATTTACATTAGCCGTTACCCTAAACCTAGCCTTAATTTAACCCCAAAACTAGCCTTATTCCAAGCACTATCCCTAGATTTACCCCTAACCCTAAATCTATCACTAATCCTAACTATAACCCTAGCTGTAACCCTAGATTTAACCCTAACCCTAACCCTAAGACTAACCCTATCAATAATCGTAAAAATAACCCTAGCTGTACCCCTATCTCTAACCCCATCCATTACCCTAAACATAACCCTATCCCTAATGCTAAACCTGTGCTTAACCTAACCGTATCACTAATCCTAACCCTATCCATTACACTAAACCTAGCCTGAAACCTAAACCTAACACTATCTTTATCCTAATCCTAACTCTAATGCTATTTCGAGCACTAAAATTAGACCTTAACCTATCCAAAACACTAATCATGACCCTGACCCTAAGAGTACCCTTAGCTCTAAACCTGAACCTAACCCTGAACCTAACCCTAAACCTAACCCTTACACTAGATGTAGCCATAAACCTAAACCTAAAATTATTTTTAACAATAACACTAGACCTGAAATTACCTCTAGCCATAATCCTAGCACTAAACCTAGGCTTAATCCTAGCCTAAAAATAACCCAAGCCCTAACCCTAGTTCTATACCTCATCCTAGCTCAAAACCTACATATAACCTCATCCTATACCATAAAACTAATCATAACCCTAAACCTACCCCTAACACTCACCCTAAACCTAGGCCTAACACAAAGCCTAGTTCTAATCCTAGCCTTTATTTAATCCTAACCTAACCCTAAACCTAGCCATAAGACTAACTTGAACTCTTGCCCTAGCCCTAGCCTAGTTCTCTACTTAGCCTTAATCCTAATCCTAGATCTAAGACTAAGTGTAAATCTAAACCTAACTCTAAATTTAACTCTAAAATAAGCCTAAATAAAACCCAAACACTACCCGTAAACATAATGCTAATCCTAAAATGTGCCCTATCTCTTGCCCTAGCCATAAACCAAAACCAAGCCATAGCCCTAATCTTAACCCTTAACCTAAATCAAACCCTAACCCTACAACTAACCCTGAAACTAACTCTAAAACTAACCCTGACCCTGACACTGACCCTTACACTAATCCTAGCTCTAAACACCACCCCAATCTAAAATTAACATTAACACTATCTTGGCTTAACCTAACCCTGAAACTAGCCTTAATCATAACCCTAGTTCATACATTAGTCAATGTCCTAAACGTAGAACTGAACCTAACACAAATTCTACACCTAATCCAAGCCCTAATCTTAGCTTTAACCATAATACTAGGCTAACCCTAACCTTAAACCTAGCCCTAACCCTAACTCTAACCCTATTCCTTACACTAAGCCAAACCCTAACCCAAATGCTAACCCTAAACTTAATTCTAATCCTTAGCCTAACTTAAACTCTAATCATAATACTAGTCTTAACCCTAGCCCTCATTCTACCTCTAAACCTATCCCTGATCCTCAAATGACCCTAACAGTAACCCTAGGTCTAAACCTGACCCTAACCCTAAACCAAACCCTAACACTAGCCCTACTGGTAACCCTATACTTATACGTAAGCCTAACACTAGACCTGGACCCAAAGTTAATCCTAAATATAGTTATAAATCTAGACCTAGAAATAAACAAAAACCTAGCACTAGCACTAACAATAACCCTTAACCTAAACCGAACACTTACCCTACACCTACACCTAAACCTAGTCCTAATTCTGGCTCTAATGCTAACCCTAACACTATCCCAAAAACTGACCCTAATTCTAACACTGAACCTAGCTTTAAACATGACACTAACTCACAACCTAGACATCACACTAGACCTAGACATAACCCTAACCCTAAAACTAGCCCTAAATATAACCCTAGCTCTTACATTAACTATAGTCCTAACCCTAGATCTAAACATAACATAAAACCTAGCCCTAAACCTAGGCCTAAACTTAGCTCTAAGCATAACCCTTAGCCTAAACCTAGCCCTAAACTATGTGTCGCCTTAGACCTAATCCTAACCTTTACACTAAACATAACCCTAGCTCTATCCTAAACCCTAACCCTAACCCTAGCCATAATCCTAACATTAAACCTAGTCTGAACTTTAGCTCTAAACATATCCATTACCATAACCCTAACCCTAATTAAAACCCCATCCCTAACACTAAACCTAACTCTAAACATAAATGTAAACCTAGACCTAAACATAAACCTAACCCTCACCCTAGCCCTAATTCTAGTTCAAACACTAACCCTTACCCTAACTTAACTATAACCCTAGCCCTAATCTTAACACTTACCGTAACCCTAAAACTTACCCTAAATCACACCCTAATTCTACTCCTTAACCTAGCCCTAATCCTAGAGTTGATCCAAACCATAACCTAGCCCTAACCCTAGCTCTACACCTCTCCATTACACTAAAAATAACCCTAACCCTAATGGTAACCCTAACCCGGTTGCTAAAGGTAACTCATCCTTTACACTGAACCTTAACTGAAACCTAAACTAAACCTTATCCATTCCACTAATCCTAAGCCTAAACCTAATGCTAATTTGAGCCTTATCCTTAAACCTTTAGCTAAACCAAATGCTAACTCTGACACTGTTCCTGGCCCTAATAATAACCCTAGCCCTAAAGCTGACCTTTAACCTAAACCTAACTCTTACAATAGACCTAATCATAACCTAACCCTAAAACTATCTTTAAGATTAACCCTAGACCTCATATTAGCCCTAGACCTGGTCCTAGCCATAATACTAACAGAAACCCTAGACCTTAACCTAGCGCTAAACGTAGACTTAATCCTAAACTGAAATATAACCCTAGGCCTAATCCTAATTCTAAAGCTCACCCTATATCTAAAGCTAGCTATAACCCCACCCATTGCCCTAAAATTTACCTTAACACCAATGCTAACCCTAACTCTAGCCAAACCCCTTAGTCTAACCCTAACACTAACCCTAGGCTTAATACTAGTCCTAATGTAGCCTGACCCCAACACTAACCCTAGCCCTAATCCTAAACCCTCTAAAAATCACCCTAACCCTAAACCTAACCGTAACA
This sequence comes from Marmota flaviventris, assembly GCF_047511675.1. NCBI lineage: Eukaryota > Metazoa > Chordata > Mammalia > Rodentia > Sciuridae > Marmota > Marmota flaviventris. Next base: position 113,217,718 of record NC_092508.1, read on the forward strand.
TTAGACAAAGCCCTAATCCTAACCCTAAAACTAGCACTAATTAGAACACTAAGTTCATACATTATCATAGCCCTAATACTAGCCCTAACCAAACCCAAAACCAAGCCTTAATCCCAGCCTTAACCCTAGCTTTAAACCTAACCATAAACCTAACCCTAACCAGAACATAGTCCTAAACTTTACCCTAACCTTAGCCAGAATTCTAACCATAACCCTAGCCCTATCACTAGCTCTACCCCTATCCATTACCCTAATCATGACCATAACTATAATGGTAACCCTAGGCCTAACCCTAAACTCATCCCTAAACCTAACCTATTTCCTTAACCTAAACCTAAACTGAACCCTAAAACTAACCGTACCATTATTCTAACAATAAACCTAATGTTAATTCAAGCCTTAACCCTAAACCTTAACCCAACCCAAACTGTAACTCTGCCCCTTTCCATGATAATATACCTAGCTATAACCCTGAACCTACAACTAAACCTAATTCTTATACCAGACCCAGCAAAAACCTAACCCTAAAACTACCGCTGGCCAAAATCCAACACCTGATAGTTGCCCTACCCGTAATTCTAGCCCTAAACTTGACACAAAACTCACCCATAACCCTAACACTTACCCTAGCTCTAATCCTATCCATTACCCTAGTACTAAATTTAGCCTAACCCTATCAATTACCCTAAACTTAACCCTCATTATAATGCTAATCCTAGGCCTAAATCTAACCTTATCCCTAACCATAACCCTATCCATTATGCTAAATCTAACCTGAACCCTAAACCAAACCCTATCATTTCCCTAAACCAAACGCTAACGCTAATTCGAGCCCTAACCCTAAACCGTAACCTAAACAAAACCCTAAACCTGAAGCTGACCCTAATAATACCCCTAGTTCTAAATTTGACCCCTACCTAAAACTTAACACTTACACTAAACATAGCCATAAACCTAACCCTAATCTTTAGCTAACCCAAACCATCACCCTATTACCAGTTCTAACCCTAGCCCTCATTCTAGCTCTAACCATAACCCAAACCCTAAACCTAACCCTGACACTTATTCTGACCCTAATATTAACTGTATGTCTAAACGTGAACCTAACCATAAACCAAACCCTAACACTAGCACTAGAAATAAACCTATACCTAAACCTAACCCTAACACTAGCCATAGACCTAAACCTAATCCTGACTCTAGCCATATCTCTAGCCCTAGACCTAAACAAAAACCTAGCCGTAGCCCTAATGATAAAACTTAACCTAACACAAACACTAATCCTACCCCTAGACCTAACTCTAGTGATAAATCTGGGTTTAACCCTAACCCCAACTATAACGCGAACACTGATTCTGACCCTAACACTAACCCTAGCTCTAAACATCATGAAAATGGTAACCCTAACCCTGACACTTGATCTAGCATAACACTTACGCAAAAAGTAGCCCTAAACATAACCCTGCTTTATACATTAGTTGTAGGCCTAAGACTAGCCCCAACCTAACCCAAAACATGGCCCCAAGCCGAGTGCTTACCCTAGTTTTAACCCTAACCCAAAAACTAGCCCTAATCCATACCTTAACCCTAGATCTAATCCTAGATTTTACCCTATCCATTACTTTAAGCTAAACCCTAAATCTAATGCTAACCTTAGGCATAACCTTAATTCTTAGTCTAACCCAAAACCTAACTCTAACCTTCGTTCCAGGTCTAACCCTAACCAAAACCCAAACCTTATCCCTGACACTTATTCTGACCCTAATACTAACAGCAGGTATAAATCTGACCCTAACCTGAAACAGAATCCTAATATTAGCACTACTGGTAATCATATACTTAAACCTAAACCTATCACTAGTCCTAGATTAAACCTAATCCTAAATCTAGCCATATCTCTAGCCCTAGACCTGAACAACAACCTAGCCCTAGCCTTAACAATAACCCTTAACCTAACCCAAACTCTAACCCTACCCCTAGACCTAAACCTAGTCCTAATTCTGGCACTAAACCCAACACTAACTCTAACCTGAACACAGGCCCTGATCCTAACATAATCCCAGCTCCAAAGCTCACTTGAAACCAAACCTAATTCTAACACTAGACCTAGCCATAACCTTAACCCCAAAACTAGCCCTAATCATAACCCTAGCTCTTACATTACCCATGGCCCTAATCCTAGGCCTAAACTAGCACAAAACCTAGTTGTAATTTTAGGCCTGAACATAGCCCAACGTGTAACCCTAAACCTAACCCTAGCCCTAACCCTAACCCTAAGCCTTGCTTTAGACCTAACCCTAGCTCAAGCCTAAACTTTACCCTTAACATAACCCTAGCCGTATCCCAAACCCAAACTTAACACTAGCTCTAATCCAAACATTAAACATAGCCCTAACCATAGCACTAATTATATCAACTACCCTAACCCTAACCCTAATCATAAGCATAAGCCTAGCCCTAAACCTAGCTCTACTTCTATCCAATATACTAAACACAATCCTAACCCTAATGCTAATCCTAGGCTTAACACTAACCCTATCACAATCCCTAAACCTATCCATTGCCCTAAATCTAACCTGAATCCTAATCCTAAACCTATTCATTACCCTAATCCTAACTCTAACCCTAACGCTAATTCGAGCCCTAAACCTAAACATTTACCTAAATCAAACCTTAAGGCAAATACTGACCCTAATAATACACAAAGCTTTAAATTTACCCTTACCCTAAATCTAACACTTACACTAGACCTAACCATAAACATAAGCCGATACCTATCTCTAATGTAACCCTAAACCTGACAATAGCCCTACCCCAAATCCTAGCCCTAACCCAAACACAAACACTAGCTCTTATTCTAGCCTAAATCTTAGCCTTTATCATGACCTTAACCCTAATTCTAACCCTTTCCCTAGACCTAAACCTAGTTATAACCACATTACTTACCCGAAACCTAACCCAGAACTTAACATTAACATTAAACCTAGCCCTAATCTTAACCCTAGGACTAACCCTAACATTAACCCTAGCCTTAATCCTAAAACAAACACTAATACTAGCTTTAAGATTAACTATATCTCTCGCCCTAGCCCTAGCCCTAATTCTAACTCTATCACTTACCATAAACTTATTCTTAGCCATAGCCTAGAATAACCCTAACCCTAATCTTAAAATTTGCCCTAACCATGGATCTAAACCTAACTCTAAATCTAACACTAATTCTAAAACTAAACCTAACCCTAACACTAGCCCAAACCCTAATGCTAATCCTAAAACTACCTCTAACCATGGGCTTAGACCAAAAACAAAACTGAGCAATAAAAATAACCCTAAACTTTTACCTAAACCAAACCTTAACCTTATAACTAGCCCTAAGCCTAGCCATAATTTGAGTTCTAATTTTAACCCTAAATCTACCCCTAAACCTGTCTCTGACATTAACACCAACCCTACCTCTAAACATTACCCTAAACCTAAACCTTAACCTAACACTAGACCTGGTCCTAACCCTAATTCTAAAACTAGCTCTAATTATAAACCTAGATCATACATTAGCTGTAACCTTAAACCTAATACTAACCCAAACCTAGCCCAAATCTGATACCCAACCCTAGATTTCACCCTAACACTAACCCTAACACTATCCCTAATCCTAACCCGAACCCTAGCTCTAACCTTATACTTTACCATAGCCAAACCCCAACCCTAATGCTAACCCTAGGCCTAAAACTAATCCTTAGTCTAACCCAAACCCTAACCCTGTTTCTAGTCCTAACCCTAGCCCTCATTTTTGTTATAATCATAACCCAAATTCTAACCCTAATCCTGACCCTTATTCTGACCCTGAAACTAAACCAAACCATAACACTAACCCTACCCATAAACCTATATCTAAACCTAACCCTAATATTAGCCCTAGATTAAACCTAATCATAAATGTAGCCATATCATTAACCAAGACGTTAACAAAAAACTAGCCCTAGCTCTAATGATAACCCTTAACCTATGCCAAACACTAATCTTACCACTAAACCTAACCAATCCTAATTCTGGTTCTAGCCCTAACCCTAACCCTAATTCAAACACAGACCCTGACACTAACACTAACCCTAGCTATAAACCTGACCCTAATCGAAAAGTAAACCTAACATTAGAACTAGCCATAACCATAAACCTAACCCTTACATTACCATAGCACTAAAATGAGCTCTAATCCTATCACAACACCTAGCCATAATCCTAGGTCTAAATCTAGCCAAAAGCCTAACCCTAACCCTAAACTAACATTATCCATTATCGTAAACCTTACCCTCATGCTAACCCTAACCCTTGCCTTAGACCTAACTCTAGATAAAACCCAAAAATGAACCCTAAATATAAGCCTAGCTCTATCCCTAAACCTAATCCTAATCTTGGCCCTAATCATGATGTTAACATTAGCCCTAATACTATCTCTAAATTTATCCATTACCCTAAACAGAACCTTAACCCTAATGATAACACTAGCTCTAATCCTAATTGTAAACCTAATCCTAGAACTAACCCTAAAACTAACCCTCATCGTAGCCTTAATCCTAGATAAAACCATAACCTTTATTCTAACACTAACCCTAGGCCAAACACTAACACTTACCCTAAACCTAAAACTACCCCTTACCCTAACCTGACATCTAACCCTGTCCATTACCCTACCTCAAATGATAATCTTAGCAATAACCTTAACACTTACCCTAAAGCTATAACTACCCCTAAACCTAACCTAACATCTAATGCTATCCATTAATGTAACTCTAAAGACAACCTTTGTCCTAACCCTAAAACTCACACTAAACTTAACCATAAATCTAACCCTAGACATAATCCTAAACCTAACCCTCACCCTAGCTCTATCCCTAGCTCAAATCCTAACCTGTACCCTAAACCTAACCCAAACCCAACCCTAGGCCTAGCCTTACCCCTAACTCTAGCCCTAATCCTATCCAAAATCTTATCAGTAACTCTAGATCTAATGCTGTTCATTATCCTAATGATAACCCTAACCCAAATGCTAACCCTAGGCCTAACCCTAACCCTGCCACTAACCCTAACCCTACCAATTATTATTATACTGAATCCTAAATCTAAACCTATCCATAAACCTAACCCTAATTCTAAACCTAAGGCTAATTTGAGCCCTAACCCTAATAATTAACCTAACACAAACCCGAAACCTGACCCTTACTCTAAAAATACCCCTTACTCTTTACCTGGGCATTACCGTAAACCTAACATTAGACCTAGCCATGAACCTAACCTAATAACTATCCCTAGCCATAACCCTAACCCTGACATTTTCCCTATCCCTAAAACTTACCCTAACCCTAACACAAACACTAGTGCTCATCCTATCCCAAAATCTAGCCTTAATTCTAACACAAACCTAACCTTAGACCTAAACCTAATTCTAATCATCACCCCAGGCCTAAACCTAGACGTAACCCCTACCCTAATACTGGCCCTAATTGTAACCCTAGTTCTTACATTACCTGTAGCCCTAAAGCTAACGCAAAACCTAGCCTAGACCTAATCCAAGCTGTAACCTAGCTTTAATCCTAATCCTAAATCTAACCCTAACCATAACCCAACCCTAACACTAGCACTAACCCTATCCCGTACCCTAAGCCAAACTATAACCCTAAGAGTACCCTTTTCCTAAACTTAATTCTATAGCCGAACCCAAAACCTAACTCTATTACTAGTCCTAACCCTAATCCTCAATCTAGCTCTATCACTATCCCAAAGCCTAAGACTAACCCTGACCCTTATTCTGACCCTAACACTAACCATAGGTCTAAACCTGACCCTAACCTTAAACAGACCCCTAACATGGGCACTACCTGATCCCTATAACTAAACCTTACACTAACACTAGACCTAAATCAATACTTAATCTATTATCTAGTGATAACTCTAGGCCTAGCCCTAAAAAAAAAAAAAAAAAAAAAAAAAAAAAAAAAAAAAAAAAAAAAAAAAAAAAAAAACTTAGTCCTAGCCATAATAAATACCTTTAACCTAACCCAAACACTAACCCTACCCATAGACCAAAGCCTAGTCACTAATGCTGACCCTAACAATAAACCTAACCATAAACCTAACACTGAACCTTACCCTAACATAAACCCTAGCTCTAAACCTCATCCTAACAAAACACATAACCCTTACACTAGACTTAGCCATATCACTAACCCTGAGATTAGCCATCACCATAGGCCAAAACCTACCTTTAACTCTATCCATTACCCTACCCTAACCATAACCCTAATGCTAACCCCAGCCCTAACCCTCATACTGACTCTAACCCTAATGCTCATCCTAGCCCAAACCCTAGCTCAATCCCTAACCCTTAAACTTAACCTAACCCTAACACTAACCCATGGCCTAAACCTAAACCTAACCTAAACCCTAGCCCTAAAACTAACCTTAACCCTATCTCTAACCCTAGCTCTAAGCCTACATATTACCCTAACTCTAACTCTAAACTTAATGATAACCCTAGCTCTAACCCGACCCATTACCCTAACCCTAAGCCTAATTATAACCCTAGCCCTTACCCCAAATCTAACCTAACCCTAACCCTAGACATAACCAGAAACCTAACCCTTGCCATAGAGCTAACCCTTGCTGAAACCCTAACCAATACCCTAAACCTAAAACTAAACCTATCCATAACCATAACTTTAAGCCTAAACCTAACGCTAACCCTAACCCTAACAAGACATCAAACCCTATCAAATACCCTAAACCTAATGATAACCCTAGCCCTAATATTAACACTAACATTGATCCTAACCCTAAGTATAACCTAGACCTAACACTAAACCTAACCCTTGCCCTAGTGCTAACCATAGCTCAAACTCTAAACCATATCCTAAACCTAAACCTAACCCTAACCCTAGGCCTAAACCGAACTCTAGGCCTAATAATAACCATAACCATAGCCCTAACCCTATCCCTTATCCTAAGCACAACCATAACCCTAAGGCTAACCCTAGGCCTAACCCTATCCCATTGGCTAACTCTAACCCTATCAATTACCCTTCACCTAACATGAACGCTAAACCCAAACCTATCATTACACTAACCAAACCCTAATGCTAATTCAAGTCTAAACCTAAACCTTAACCTAAACCAAACCTGAAACCTAATTCTAACCCTAATAATAGCCCTAGCTGTAAACCTGACCTTTACCCTAACCCGGACCCTTACACTATACCTAGCCATAAAACTAACTCTCAATCTATGCCTAATGTAAGCCTAGACCTGACACTAGCCCTACCCCTAATTCTTGCCATAAGCCTAAAACAAAACCTAGCCCACATCCCAGCCCTAAACCTAGCCTTATTATTAAACCAAACCCTAACTGTAGCCCTAACCAAAATTCTAACCTTCAACCTAGCTCTAAAACTAGCTCTAACCACATCCCTTCCCCTAATCCTAACCCTATCCCTAAATCTAAACCTAAGCCTAAACTAGGCCTAACCTTAATACAAACACTAGACCTAATCCTATCCCTAATTTAGCCCTAAACCTAACCTAGCCCCAGCCCTAAGACTAACTCTAACTCTCGTTCTAGCCCTATTTCTACTTCTAACCCTATCCCTTACCATAATCCTATCACTTGCCTTTATATTAGCCCTAACCCTAGCTCTAGCCCTAATCCTATATCAAACCCTAACTCTAAATCTAACCCTAACCCTAAGCTAAACCTCTCACTAACACAAGCTCTAAAACTAATGCTAGTGTTAAAACTTGCCCTAACCTAGCCCTAGCCCTACAAATCAACCTAGCCAAAGTCCTAACCCTAACCTTTAACATAAACCAAACCCTAAGCCTACACATAGCCCTAAACCTAGCTCTAATTCGAGTCCTATCCTTAACCCTAAAACAAACCCTGACCCTGACTCTGACCCTAACATTAACCCTAGCTCTAAACATCCCTCAAAACCTAAACCTAAACCTAACCCTAGACCTAGCCCCAACCCTAACTCTAAAATTAGTTCTAATCATAACCCTAGTTCTTACATTGACTGTAGTTCTAAACCTTACCCTAACCTAACCCAAAACCTATCCATAATCAGAGCTGTAACACTACATTTAACCCTAAGCATAACCCTAAATCTAGACCTAACCCTTACCCTAAACCTAACCCTAACCCTAACCCTAACCCTGACATAACCCAAAACCTAACCCTAAACCTAGCCTTAATCCTAAACATAAATTTAGACTAAACCCGAGCTGTAACCCTATTCATTACACCAATCCTAATCCTAACCCTAGTACTAACCCTAGGATAACCCTAAACCTATTTCTAACCCTAAACTTATACATTGCCCTAAACCTAACCTGAATGCTAAACCTAATCATATCCATTAACATAATCCTAACCCTAATGATCTTAACCCTAAAACTATCTCTAAACATAACCCTAGACTTAACATTAGCCATAGCCCTAATAAAGTCCTAAACCTAAAACAAACTCTAGCCCTAATCCTAGCTCTAATCTTAGCCTTAATCCTAAACCTAACCGTAACAATAGACCTAAACTTAATTTTAACCCTCGCTCTACTTCTAAGCTAGCTATGATATCATACCTAACCGTATCCATAACCATAACCCTAACCATGAACCTAGGCTCAGCCTTAATACTCACCCAAGCTAAAATTCTAGCTCTAATTAAGCCCTAATTTTAACGGTAAATCTAATCCTTACACTAACACTAACTCTCACCCTAGCCCTATCCCTAGTTCTATCCCTATCCCTTATAATAACTGAAATCATAGCATTAACCCTACCCTTCAATGTAGCCTTAAACCTAGATCTAACCCTAACTCTAAATATAACAAAAACCCTAAGCCTAAACCACACCCTAACACTAGCTGTAACCCTAACGCTAATTTGAAAACTAGCCCCAACCCAAGTCCTAGCTCTCAAGCAAAACCGAGCCATTTCACTGACCTTAACCCTTAACCTAAAGCAAACATTAACCCTACAGCTAGCTCTAAACCTAGCCCTGATTCGAATCCTAACCCTAACCCTAGAACTAATACTAACCCTGACTCTGACCTTAACACTAACCATAGCTCTACACATCACCCTATCCCTAAACCTAATCCTCACACTAGACCTCACACTAAACCTAACACTAAAACTAGCCCTAAACGTAATGTCAGTTCTTAAAGTAGCCATAGTCCTAAACCTAACACAAAACCTAGCCCTAATCCAAGGCCTAACCCTAGTTTTAACCCTAATCCTAACCATGGCTCTAACCCTAAACCTATCCGTAGTCCTAAACCTATTTCTAACTCTATTTCTTACACTTACTCAAACCCTCACCCTATTGCTACCCTAGTCCTAAGCCTAATTCTATACCTACCCCACACCCTAACACTACTACTAATCCTAATCCTAACCCTCATTCTAGCTCTAAACTTAAAACAAACCTTAACTCTAACCCTGACCCTTATTCTGACCCTAACACTAAACCTAGGTTCAAACCTGAACCTAACCCTTAACCAAAAACTAACACTAGCCCTACCATTAACCCTAAACCTAAATCTTACAACAACACTAGCCCTAGACCTAAACCTAATCCTAAATATAGCCATAAACCTAGCCTTAGCCCTAACAATAACCCTTAAGTTAAACCAAACACTAACTCTACTCTTAGACCTAACCCTAGTCCTCATTCTGGACCTTACCCTAAACCTAATCATAACCTGAAACCTGACATTTAACCTAACAAAAACCCTAGCTCTAAACCTTATTCTATGCCAAAAACTAACCCTAACACTAGATGAACTCTAAATATAGCCATAACCATTACTCTAGCTCTTATATTACCCATATACCTAACTGAAGCCCTAAACCTCACACAAAACCCAGCCTGAATTACAGCCCTAAACATAACCTGAAGCATGACTCTAAACCTAAACTTAGCCCTAACCCTAATCCTAACCCTTATTCTAGCCCTAACCCTAGCTCAAACACTAAACCTTACCATAAAATAACCCTAGCCCAAACCCTAAACCTCACCCTAATTCTAGCCCTAATCCTAACTCTAACCGTAGCCCAAACCCTAGCTCTAATTTTATCCAATATGCTAACACTAACCCTCAAAGTAATGCTACCCTAGCCCTTAACCTAACCGTAAATATACCCTAGCCCAGACTGTAAACCTAACCCATAACCTAGCCATAAACCCAGCTCAATCGCTAACCCTTACAATTAATCTAACCATAACACTAACCCAAGGTCAAACCCTAAACCGAAACCCAGCCCTAATCCTAACCTTAACCCAAGCCCTAATAGTAGCTTGAATCCTATTCATTAATCTAACCTTAAACTTAACCCTAATGATAACACTAGACCAAAAGCTAAACCTACCCTAACCCTAAATGTAAATCTAACCCTAGAACTAACAGTGAACCTAACCTAACCCTAACCCTTAACCTAAGATAGCTCAAATGCTAACCCTAATCATAAACCTAAATATAACGCTAACCTAAACCTAAAACTATCTTTAACCTGACATCTAAACCTATTACCCTAGCCCTAACCGTTACACTAACCATGACCATAACCCTAGACCAAACCATAAATTAATCTTAGCCATAGCAAAATTCCTAGCTCAAACCCTAAACTGTACCCTAAACTTAATTCTAAGTGTAACCTTCGCCCTAACCCTGACCCTAATGCTAACTCTAGCATTAATCCTAACCATTATCCTAGTCCTAAACCTAGGTCTAAACCTATAAATTACCCTAACATTAACTATAACCCTAATGCTAACCCTAGGTCTAACCCTAAACCTACCACAAACACTAACCTTATCCGTAACCTTAAACCGAACCTAACCCTAAACCTAACACTATCAATTACTTAACCCTAAATCTAACCTTAATGCTAATTTGAGCCTTAACACTAAAACTTAACCTAACCCAAACCCAAAGCCTGACCCTGACCATAATAATACCCCAGAATTTAATCTGACCCTTTCCCTAAAAGTAACACTTTAATTTGACCTTGCCATAAACCTCATCCTAAAAATATCACTAACTATAAACCTAGACCTGACATTAGTCCTAGCCCTAATTGTTGCCCTAAACCTAACACAAAACATAGCCCTAATCCTAGCCTTAAATCTAGCCTTAATCCTAAACCTAACCATAACCCTAGCCCTAACCCTAAAGGTAATCATAAAACTAGCCTTACTCTAATCATAGCACTAAAACAAAACCGAGCAACAGGCCTAACACTAACCTTAACTTAAACCAAACCCTAGCACTACACCTAGATCTAACCCTAGCCCTAATTCAACTCCTAATCATAATCTTAAAATTAACCATTTATCTGAATTATATCCTAACACTCATCTCGTTCAAAACACCACCATAAACCTAAACCTACTGTAGTCCTATCACTAGACTTAACCCTAAACCTAGCCCTTACACTAGCTCAAAACCTAACCTTTATGCTAAACATAACTCTATACCTAACCCTAAACCTAGTTCTAACACTAACTCTAACACTAACTCAAGGCATATTCCTAACCATAACTCTAGTTCTAACCCTATGAATTACCCTAACCATAACCCTTACTATAATGCTAACTCTAAGCCTAAGCCTAGCCCTATCTCTAATGCTAACCGTATCAATTACCCTAAACCAAACCTGAACCATTAAACAAACCCTAAATATACTCTAACCCTAACACTAATGCTAATTTGAGCCGTAAACCTAAATCCTTACCTAAGCCAAATCCTAATCCTAATAATTCCCTGAGCTCTAAACCTGACCCTTACCCTATACCTAACCCTTACACTAGATGTAGCCATGAGCCTAACCCTAAAAATATCTTTAACCATACCCTAACCTGATACTAGACCTGAATCTAAAATGAACACTATCCCTCATCCTAGTCCTAAACCTAGCCTTAATCATAACCCTAACTCCGACCCTATCCCTAACCCTAACTCTAACCCTCACCCTACGTCTAAACCTAGCTATAACACCATTCGTTATCCTAAACTTAAACCTAACCTATTCCTATCGCTAGGTCTTAACTAAACACTAACCCTAGCCCTAATCCTAGCCCTAATTTAACCTTATCAGAAACCCTAAATCTAGTTTTAGCCCTGTCACTAATTCTAACTCTCACACTAGTCCTAACCCTAATGTTAATCCTAAAAGTAGCCATAACCCTTGCCCTAGCCCTAAAATGAAAGTGAATGAGAGCCCTAACCCGAAACCTTAACCTAAACCAAACCATTAACCTAACCCTAGCCCTAATTTGAGTTTTAAACTGAACACTAAAACAAACCCTGACCCTTACTCTGACCATAACACTAACCTAGCTGTAAACATAACCCTAATCCTAAACCTAAACCTTTGACTAGACATAGCCCTAACGTTAACCGCAAATTTAGCCTTAAACATAACCCTGGTACTTACATTAGCCATAACCCTAACTCTAGCATTAACTTAACACAAAACCTATCCCTAATCCGAGCCTAACCCAAGTTTTAACCCTAATGCTAACCCTAAACTAGCTCTAATCATAAACATAACCCTAGCCCTAATCCTAGCTCTAACCCTATGCATTGCCATAAACAGGACCCTACCTCTAATGCAAAACCTAGTCCTAAACTTAACCCTATCGCTAATCCTAACCCATTCCATTACCCTAACCAAAACCTAGACTCTAAACCTCACCCTATCATTAACATAACACTAACCCTAATGCTAATTTGAGCCCTAACTTTAAAACTTAACCTATCACAAACCCTAAATGAGACCCTGATTGTAAAAATAGTTCTAGCTCTAAACCTGACTTTAACCCTAAAAGTAACCCTTCCACTACATGTAGCCATAAACCTAACACTAAAACTATCTTTACCATAACCCAAGACCTGATATTAGCCCTAGCCCTAATCCTAGCCCTAAACCTAAATCAAACCCTAGCCCTCATCCTAGCCCTAAACCTAGCCCTAATCATAACTCTAACCCTAACCATAGCCCTAACCTAATTCTAACCCTCACCCTCCCACTAAACCTAGTTATAACACCATATTTTACCCTAATCTTAATCCTAACCCTAACCCTAACACTAGACCTAAGCTGAACACTAACCCTAGCCCTAATCCTAGCCCTAATTTAACCCTATCCCTGATTCTAACACTAACCATAGCCCTAAGACTAACTCTACCTCTCACACTACCCCTATCCCTAGTTCTAACGATATCCTTTAACTTAACCGTAACCCTATCCCTAAACATAGCCATAAATCTAGGCATAACACTTGCAAATCCTTATTTCTAGTCCTAACCCTAGATCTAACTCTAACTCTAACTCTAACACTAACAGTAACCGTAGCTCTAAACACCACCCCAAACCTAAACGTAAACCTAAAACTATACCTAGCCCTAACATTAACCCTAAAAATAGCCTGAATCATAACAAGTTCTTTCATTAGCTGTAGCCCTATCCTATTGCAAAACCTATCCCTAATCCAAGGTCTTCCCTAGCTTTAACCCTAAAGCTATACAAATCCTAACCATAGCCCTAACCCTAAGCCTAAGCCTAAGCCTAGACCTAATCCTTTGCATAAACCTAGCACTAACCCTAGTTCTAACCTATCCATTACTCTAAAGACAACCCTAAACCTTATGCTAACCCTAGGCCAATCCCTAATCCTATACCTAAACGTAACCCTATAAATTACTTTACACTTAACCTGAACCCTAAACCTAAAACTATCATTACACTATCCTTAACAATAATGCCAATTTGAGCCCTAAACCTAAACCTTAACCTAACAAAAACCCTAAACCTGACCCTAACCCTAATAATACCCTAGCTCTAAACTTGACCCTAACCATAAACCTAACCTTTAAATTGGACCTAGCTATAAACCTAACCCTAAATTATCCCTAACTGTAACCCTATACCTGACTTTTGCACTAGCTCTAATCCAAATCCTACACCTAACACAAACCTTAGCCCATATCCTAAACATAAACTTCACCTTAATCATAAACATAACACTTACCCTAATTATAACCCTCACGCTAGCCATAAAACTAGCTGTAATCCAAACCGTTACCCTAAACCTAACCGTAACCCTAGACCTAATATTAACCCTAGCCCTTACCCTAGGCCTAACCCTAACAATAACCCTTGCCCTAAGACTAACTCTAACTCTTGCCCTAGCCCTATAGCGAGTTCTAAATCAATCCCTTACCATCACCCTAAACCTAGCCCTAAACTTAGCCCTAACCCTAACCATATCCTTCACCCTAGCTCAAACCCTAGATCTAAATCTAACTCTAAACCTAAGTGTAAACCTCACACTAACACTAGGCCTAACCCTAGAACTAATCCTAAAACAAGCCCTAACCCTACCCTTAGTCCTAATACAAAACTGTGCCATAGCATTAATCCTAACCCTTAATCTAAACCAAACCCTAACCTTACACCTATCCCTACACCTATCTCTAATTCCAGTCTTAAATCTAACCTGAAAGGTAATATGGACACTGACTCTGAACCTAACACTAAATCTAGCTCTAAATATTGTCATGACCATAAACCTAACCATAACACTAGACCTAGCCCTAACCCTAACCCTATAACTAGTGCCATTCATAACCCTACTTCATACATTACCCGGAGCCTTAACCTTAGCCCTTACCTAACCCAAAATCTAGGCTTAACCCTAGTCCTAAATTTGCTTTAACCCTAAATTTAAACCTAACGCTAACCTAAACAAAATTCCTAATCCTATACATATTCCTAGCCCTAATCTTAGGTCTAACCCTATCCATTACCCTAATGATAACCCTAAACATTATGCTAAACATTAGGCCTAATCTTAACCCTATCCATTACACTAAACCCCATCTAAACCCTAAACCTAACTCTGTCATTAACTCTCACCCTAAACCTAATGCTAATTCAAGCCCTAAACCTCTAACATAAACCAAACACTAAACCCTAAATTTGAACTTGACCCTAATAATAACCCTAGCTCTAAAAATAATCCTTACCCTAAACCTAACCCTTACACTGGACCAAGCCATAAACCTAACACTAAATCTATCCCTAACTGTAACCCTAGACCTGGCATTAGCCCTATCCCTAATACTAGCCCTAACCCTAACACAAACACTAGCCTTCATTCTAGCCCTAAGACTAGCCTTAATCATAACCATAACCATAACCCTAGCCCTAACCCTAATACTAACCCTCACCCTACCCAAAAACTAACCTATAACCTACTCCCTTAACCTGCATATAACCCTAACTCTAACCCTAACCTGAGGGCTCAACCTAACAATAAACCTAGCCCTAATTTAGCCCTATCCCTAAACATAACCCTAGCCCTAGCCCTACGACTAACTCTAACTCTCACACTAGCCTATCACTAGTTCTAACCCTATAGCTTACCATAACCCTAACCCTAACCCTAACCCTAAACCTAGTCCTAACCCTTGCCCTATCCTCAGTCCTAGCCTTAACCATAGATCAAATCCTAACTCTAAATCTAACCATAACCCAAAGCCTAAGCCTAACCATTATAAATACATTTATATTTAGATTCTATATCTACAGATGTTGGCTTCAATTATTATTTAGAATATAGTCATTAGATTCATAAAAGACATACCATTTCTGGTGGTGTATAGAGAACTGATGGTCAGGGGTAGGATGCTATGTTATGGGGGAAAGGAATGAGGGTATGAGATTAATCTATCTTAGTAAATTGGAGGAAAACTGTAATGAATAGACAGGGGTAATTTATGGAAGAATGTATAAATTCAAATTCCTTATCAGTATTCATAAAATTACCTTATGTATAAATAGTAAAAGTTTGGAGGTTGAAAATGGGATAAAGGGATTAAGAAAAAAGAAGAAAAAAAAACAAGAAAGAAAGAGAGGGAGAATGAAAATAATATAAAATAAAGCCAGGGGGCGGTGAGGTGGGCCTATGCAATTCCTCTATATTAAACAATTCTGATGATTCAGTTCTTTTTTTTTTTTTTAAATTTTTTTATTGGTTGTTCAAAACATTATAAAGCTCTTGACATATCATATTTCATACATTAGATTCAAGTTGGTTATGAACTCCCAATTTTACCTAGCTCTAACCCTAATCCTAAATCTTAAAGTCCATTTTCATGCAAAATTCTTGGTTTCACATATTTTGAGATTGTGAGGTCCAGAGGGGGAAGGGTAGAGGAGAATAGAGGGAGAAGAGCGAGAATAGAAAAGTCTCTCAGAACTCTGTTTTCTTCCAGTAGGTTTGAGTTGTCTATTCCTAGCTTGAGTCTCTTTTCTAAGGGTGGTGGAGGTAGCCAGTTTGAGGGGGCTTGAGCTTCTACCTGGAACCTCCCTACTCTTAGTCTCTGAGTTGGAAACCAGGTACCTGTATAGTTGCTGTTCTGCATTGATAGCTACGTCCCCTCCCCCCCCCAAAAAAAAAAAAAAAAAAAGCTCTTGAGAAAAATCTTGAGTTTTCACAGCTGGAGGTAGGGGAGTTGAAAACCGGCTACCTGAGCAGCCGCAGAACTTAGCTGGTAGCCACGGTGGTCACTGATAGATGGTGAGTAAGGTTTTCCAAGATGCATTCCATCTGTTACCTGTGTAGGGTGTTCGGTGAGGTGGGTGGTTCTGGGGTGACTTTTGGCCATGTCCAGAGCTTGGCCTGGTGACCCACAAGCAAAGCTTCTGTGTTCTGTGCTACCTGTCCTCTGTGCGGAGAGCACCTGCACAGCCTAGACTTCTGTCTGAGCTGAGAGCGAACCCACAGCCAAGACTTCTCTCTGTGCCAAGAGCTCACACAAGGCTGAGATTTCCATCTGAGCTGAGAGCACATGTGCAGCCAAGACCTTTGACTTCCCACTGAGCCGAGAGCAACCACACAGCTGAGCCTTCCATCTGCACAGAGAGCTCCAGTGTGGCCCTAGTTTTCTTCAAATTTCTATGATATTGGGCAAGGCAAGTGTGAGGGTTAGGGCTAGGGCTAAGTTTAGGATTAGGCTTACAGCTACTTTTAGTGCTACATTTAGGGCTAGGTTTTGGGAGGAGGTTTATGGTTAGTGTTAGGACTATGGGTAATGTAAGAACTAGGATTATGGTTATTGCTAGTTTTAAGGTTAGGGTTATGGATAGGTCTAGTGTTAGGGAAGGTTTGGGCTAGGATAAGGTTTAGAGCTAGGGTTTGTGTTAGGGTAAGTTTCAGTGTGCAGGTTAGCATTGGATTTTCGGTTAGGAGCACAATTTTAATAGGGTTAGTTCTACGGGTATTGTTAGTCATTGTGTTAGACTAATGGTTATTGTTAGTGCTGGAGCTAGGTTTTTGTTTAGGACTATGTCTAGAGTTATGGCTATATTTAGGATTAAGTTTAGGTCTAGTGTTAATGTTACAATTAGTTTTAGCTATAGGTTTACCCATAGGGCTAGTGTTAGTGTTTGGTTTAGGGTTAGGGTCAGGCTTAGACCTAGGGTGAGTGTTAGGGTCAGAATAAGGGTCAGGTATAGGCTTAGGGTTTGGGTTAGGGTTAGAGATAGAATGAGGCCTAGGGTTAGGACTAGTAATAGAGTTACGGTTTGGCATAGGCTAAGGATTAGGGTTAGGACTAGGATAGCATTAGGGTGAGGGATGGCATAGGGTATGAGATATGGTTAGAGCTAGGGTTAGGGGGTTAGGGTTAGTGTTAGCGTTAGGGTTAAAGCTAGTTTTAGGGTTCAGATTAAGGCTAGGTTTTGTGTTAGGGTTATGGCTATTGCTAATATAAGACCTGGCATTACGATTAGGGCTAGTTTTAGGATTAGGGTTAGAGCTAGGTCGAGTGTTTGGGTTAGGTTTAGGTTTAGGGTGATGTTTAGAGCTAAGGTTTGTTTTACGATCAGAGTCAGGGTCATTCTTAGTTGTACAGTTAAGTTTAGCACTCAAATTAGGGCTAGGGTAATGGCTAGGCATAGTGTTAGGGTTTCGTTTAGGTTAAGGTTTAGGATTAGAGCTGTAGCTCAGTTTTGCTTGAATGCTATGTCAATGGTGAGGAATACTTTTCAAATTAGCATTAGGATTAGGGCTAGTGTTAGGGTGAGGTTTAGGTTTTAGGTTAGGTTTAGACTTAGAGTGAGGGTTAGATCTCGGTTTAGTGCTAGGGCTAATTTTGGGGCTAGGATTAGGGCTAGGCTTTGGGTCATGGTAAGGGATAATGTTAGAACTAGGGCTAGGCCTAGGGCAAGAATTAGAGTAAGTCTTCGGGCTAGGGATATGATTAGATTTAGGGTTAGGTCTAAATTAGGTCTAGGATTAGAGCTATGTTTAGTATTAGGGCTAGGCCTTGGTTTAGGGCTAGGGTTAGAATTCGGGTTCGGGTATGGTATAATACTATAGGTAGGTTAAGGGCTAGGTTGAGGGTTCACTTTAGGGTTAGACCTAGTGATCAGGTTAGGGTTCAGATTAAGGCTAGTTATAGGGCCAGGATTAGGGCTTTTTTTTTTTTTTTTTTTTTTTTTTTTTTTTTTTTTTTTTTAGCGTAAGGGTAATATTAGGCCTAGGGATAATGTTAAGTGTAGGGTTATGGTTAGGGATAGTTTCAGGGTTAGATTTATGGCTATGTATATTGTAAGGTTTGGGTTGAAGGTTAGGGTCACTTTTGGAGATAGGGGTATTTTAGGGTCAGGGTAATGGTTAGGGTTTGTTTAAGTTAAGGTTTAGGGTTAGGGCTCAAATTAGGTTAGATTATGTTTAGGGTTATGATAATGGATATGGTTAGATTTGGGGTTCAGGTTAGGTTTATGGTAATGAATACGGTTAGGGTTATGGATAGAGTTAGGGTTATCCTAGGATTAATGTTAGGGTTAGGGTTAAGGTAATAGATAGGATTAGAGCTAGAGTTAGGGCTAGGGTTATGGTTAGGATTAAGGCTAGGGTTAGGATTAGGTTTAGAATAAAGTTAGGGTTAAAGATAGTGTTAGGGTTAGGGTTAGGGCTAGGTTTGAGATTAGGTTGCGGTTAGGGTAGGGCTATGGCTAATATAAGAACTAGGGTTACGTTTAGGGCTAATTTTAGGGTTAGGGTTACGGCTAGGTCTAGTGTTAGGGTTAGGTTATGATTAGAGTGATGATTTGAAATAGGGTTAGTGTTAGGGTCAGAGTCACGGTCAGTGTTAGTTTTAGTGTTAGGGATAACACTAGAAATAAGGCTAGAGTTATGGGTAGGTGTAAGGTTAGGTTTTGTGTTAGGGTTAGGGCAAGAATTAGGGCTAGGTCTAATGTCAGGTCTGAGGTTACAGTTAGGTTAATGTTAGGGTTAGGGCTAGGGCTCAGTTTTGTTTTAGATCTACAGCTAGGTTTAGAACTAATTTTAGGATTAGTGATTGTGTTAGGGCTAGTGGTAGGGTGAGGTTCAGGCTTAGGGTTAGGGTTATATTTAGAGTTATGGTTAGATCTAGGGTTAGGACTTGGGCTAGGTTTAGGGGTTAGGTTAGGGCTAATGTTAGGGTTATGGTAACAGATAAAGTTAGTACTAGAAATAGGTCTAGGGCAAGAGTTAGAGTTAGTCTGAGGGGTAGGGTTAGAGTTAGGGTTAGGATTAGCCCTCAATTAGGGCTAGGATTAGAGCTAGGTTTAGTGTTAGGGTTAGGGTTAGGGTTACCATTAGTGGTAGTTTTGGATTAGGGTTAGGGTTAGTGTTAGGGGAAGGGATGTGGTTATACCTAGGTTCAGAACTAGGGCGAGGGTTGAAATTAGGGAATGGGCTAGGGTTAGAGTTCAGGTTATGATTAAGGCTAGGTTTAGGGCTTGGATGAGGGCTTGGGTTTGTGTTAGGTTTAGGGCAAGTATTAGGTCTATTGCTAATGTCAGTTTGGGTTACGTTTAGGGTCAGTGTTAAGGTTAGGTTTATGGCTAGGTCTATTATAAGGGTTAGGTTTCGGGAAAGGGTCCGGTTTAAAGCTAGGTGTATTGTTAGGGTAAGTATCTTGTTTAGGGTTTGCTTTAGGTTATGGTTTAGGTTTAGTGCTTGATTTAGCATTAGGGTTAGGGATTGGGTTAGAGTAATTAATAGGTTAGATTTAGTGTTCAGGTTAGTTTTAGGAAATGGATAGATTTAGTGTTAGAGATAGGTTTAGAGTTAGTCCTAGGGTTAGCATTTGTATTTTATTGTTGGTTGTTCGAAACATTACATAGTTCTTGACATATCATATTTCACACATTTGATTCAGGTGGGTTATGAACTCCCATTTTTACCCCTTATACAGATTGCAGAATCACATCGGTTACACATCCACTGTTTTACATTTTGCCATACTAGTGTCTATAGTATTCTGCTGCAATAGACACTAGAGAGAAGATGGGAGGGGAGGGGAGGGGGATAGTAGAGGATAGGAAAGGCAGCAGAATAGGGTTAGCATTTGGATTAGGCTTATGCTTAGGGTAATGGACAGGTTTAGGGCTAGGGTTATCGTTAGGATTAGGACTAGGTTTAGGGTTAGAGTTAAGCCTAGGGTTAGTGTTAGGGTTAGGGTTAGGGTAAGTGTTAGGGTTTGAGCTATGGTTAGGACTAGGGCAATGGTTAGGTTTAGTGTGACATATAGGTTTAGGGTTAGGATTAAGTTTAGAGATAGATTTCGCTTTAGGGTTAGGGTTATGTTTAGGGTAATGGATAGAGTTAGAACTAGGGTTTGGCCTTGGTTATAGTTAGGATTAGGACTAGGCTTAGGGTTAGGTCTAGATTTATATTTGGGCAAGGTTAGTGTTTGAGCTAGGGTTAGGGTTAAGGCAACGGTTAGGGTTAGGGTTAGGTCTAGGGTTAGGTTTAGGGTTATGCTTAGAGCTAGGTTTTGTGTGAGGTTTGGGGCTAACATTAGGGCTATATGTAATGTAAGACCTAGAGTTAGGGTTATGGCTAGGTCTATTGTTAGGGTTATGGCTAGATTTTGGGTTAGCATAATATTTAGAGCTAGGATTTGTTTTACAGAAAGGGACACTGTTTGGTTTAGGGTTATGGCCAGAATGAGGACTAGGTTTAAGTCTAGAAGTAGAGGTAGTCTTTGGGTTAGGTTAAGAGTTATTGTGAGGGCTAAGGCTAGGTTTTTGTTTAGGTCTAGAGCTAGAATTATGTCTAAATTTAGGATTAGGTTTTTTCCTAGATCGAGTGTTAGGGTTAGGTTTAGGTATAGGGTTACCCATTGGGCTAGTGTTAGGGTTCATTTTAGGGTTAAGGTCAGGTTTAATCCTAGGGTTAGAGTTAGGGTCAGATTAAGGGTCAGGGTTAGGGTTAGGATTTGTGTTAAGGTTAGAGTTAGAATGAGGGCTAGGGTTAGTACTAGTAATAGTGTTATGGCTTCGGGTAGGCTAAGGATTTGGGTTAGGAGTAGGTAGCATTAAGGTGAAGGTTTTCCCTTAGGGTAAGGAATAGGTTTAGGGCTAGGTTTAGGTATAGGACTAGGTTTTGTTTAGGGTTAGGTTTAAAGCTAGGTTTAGGTCTCAGATTAGAGCTTGCTTTTCTGTTAGCACAGGGCTATGGCTAATGTAAGAACTGGTGTTACGATTAGGGCTAGTTTTAGGGTTAGAGTTAGGGCTAGGTCTAGTGTTTGGGTTAAGTTTAGTGTTAGTGTGATGTTTAGAGCTAGGGTTATTTTTAGGGTCTGAGTCGGGGTCAGAGTAAGTTCTAGAGTTAGGGTTAGGACTCAAATTACGGCTGTGGTTAAGGCTAGATATAATCTTAGGGTTTTAGTTTAGGTTAAGAATTAGCATTAAGCCTATGACACGGTTTTGTTTGAGTGCTTGGTCTAGGGTTAGGGCTAGTTTTCCAATTAGCATTAGGGTTAGGGCTAGTGTTAGGGTGAGGTTTAGACTAAGCATTAGGATATGATTGAGGTTAGAGTTAGGTCTAGGTTTAGGGCTAGGGCAAAAGTAGGAATGGGGTTGGGTTAGGTTTAGGTTTAGGGTTTGTGTTATGGTGAGGGATAGATTTAGAACTAGGGTTAATGCTAGGGTGAGAGGTAGGGTTAGGTTTACAGTTAGGGTTAGGTTTAGGACTAAATTTGTGCAAGGATTAGCACTAGGGTTACTGTTAGGGCTAGGCCTACGTTTATGGTTAGGGTAAGGGTTAGGATTAGTTTAAGGTATGATGATATAGCTAGGTTTAGGGCAAGGTACAAAATAGGGTTACGGCTAGGGTTAGTGTTAGGGTTAGTATGAAGGCTAGGTTTAGGGCTAGGATTAGGGATAGGTTTAGGGCTAGGATTAGGGTTCCGTTTTGTGTTAGGGTTAGGGTTAGAATTAATGCTAGGGCTAATGTCAGGTCTAGGTTTATGGTTACGTTTAGTTTTACGGTTCGGTTTATGGCTAGTTCTAGTGTAAGCTTTAGGTTGAGGGTTAGGGTCAGGTATAGAGACAGGGTTATTATTAGGGTCACTGTCATGATTAAGGTTTGAGAAATGTTAAGGTTTTGGATCAGGGCTTTCATTAGCATTAGGGTAATTATTAAGGTTAGGGTAATGTTTATGGTTAGTTTTAATTTCAGGTTAGGTTTAGGGTAATGGACAAAGTTAGGGTTTGAGACAGGATTAGGGTTATCCTAAAATTAGCATTAGGGTTAGGGATATGGTTAGGGTATGGATAGGGTTAGAGCTAGGGTTAGTGCTAGGATTATGGTTAGGATTAAGGCTAGGGTTAGGTTTAGGGTTAGGGCAAGTTTTAGTGTTAGGTTTAGGTTTATGGTAATGGTTAGGGCTCTGGTTAGGGTTAGGATTAAAACAGGTGTAGGTCTCAGATTAGTGCTAGGTTTTGGTTTATGTTAGGTCTAGGATTAGGGCTACCACTAATGTAAGAACTAGGGTTGTGATATTGGCTACTTTTAGGGTTAGGGTAGGGGTAGGTGTAGTTTTAGAGTTAGGTATAATTTTAGGGTGATCTGAGAGCTATAGTTAGTGTTAGGGTCAGAATCAGGGTCAAGGTTAGGTTTTGGATTAAGTTAAGGGTTGGAGTTAGGGCTATAGCTTGATTTTTTTTAAGGCTAGGACTAGGTTATAGCTAGTTTTATGATTAGAGTTAGTGTTAGGGCTAGATTTTGTGTGAGGTTTAGGTTTAGGGTTGGGGTTAGTTATAGAGTTATGATTAGATCTAGGGTTACTGGTAGGGCTAGGTTTAGGGCTAAGGGTAGAGCATGTGTTGGGATTATGCTAAGGGATAGGGTTAGAACTAGGAATAGGGCTAGGGCGATAGTTAGAGTTAGTATTAGTGCTAGTTTTAGGATTAGGGTTAGGGCTAAATTAGGGCTAGGATCAGGTCTAGGATTAGTGTAAGGGTTAAATCTAGGGTTAGAGTTAAGGTTAGATTTAGGGGAAGGGTTGAGGTTATATCTAGGTTCAGATGTAGGGCGAGGGATAAAATTAGGGATAGGGCTAGAGTTAGGGTTCGGGTTAGGATCAAGACTAGGTTTAGGGCTAGAATGAGGGCAAGCATTTGTGTTAGGGTTATGGCAAGAATTAGGGCTAGGGATAATATCAGGTCTACTTTTACAGTTAGGGATAGGTTTAGCGTAAGGTTTATGGCTAGGTCTATATTCAGAGTTAGGTTTAGGGTAAGGTTCAGGTTTAGACCTAGGGGTATTATAATGGTCAGGTCAGGTTTTGGGTTTGGATTAGGTTGATATTTAGGGTTAGCACTCAAATTAGCATTATGGTTAGAGTTAGGGTTAGTGTAAGGGATAGGGTTAGGTTTTGTCTTCAGGTTAGGTTTAGGGTTCATGTTAGTTTTAGGTTAATGGATAGGGTTAGAGTTAGGCCTAGGGTTAGCATTAGGTTTATGGTTATTGTTTGTGTAATTGATCGATTTATAGCTATGGTTAGGGCTAGGATTATGTTTAGGATTAGGGCTAGAGTTAGGTTTAGGGTTATGGTTAAGGCTAGGGTTAGGGTTAAGGTTAAGATTAGGATATGGGTTACGGTTTAAGCTAGGGTTAGTTCTAAGGCTAGAGTTAGGTTTAGGTTTAGGTCAAGGGTTAGGGTTAGTATTAGGGTAAGGGCTAGGGTTAGGGTTAGTATTGGATTAGTGTTTTCCTAACGTTAGGTTAAGGGTAAGGCTCGTGGATTTAGTAAGTGTTAGGGCTAGGTTGAGGGTTCAGGTTAGAATTAGAGCTAGGGATAAAAGTAGATATAAGGTTATTAGAGCCAGGGTTAGCATTAGGTTTAGGGTTATGGTTAGGATAATGGATAGAGTCAGAACTAGGGTTTCGGCTATGGTTGCAGTTAGGATTAGGGCTAGGATTAGGGTTAGGGTTTGGGCTAGGGTTTGTTTACCATAAGGATTAGGGTTTGAGATAGAGTTAGAGCAAAGGCTAAGTTTTGGGTTAGGTTCAGCATTAGGTCTAGGGATAAGATTACGGTAGGTTTAGGTTTAGGGTTAGGGTTAGATCTACATTTATCATTAGGGTTAGGATATGGGTTAGGATAATGGATATAGTTATATGTAAGTTTAAATTTAGGTTTAGGGTTAGATTTAGTTTTAGGGTTAAGGTTAAGGTATAGGTAGGTTTAGGTTTCAATTACAGGATAGGGTTTAAGCTAGAGTTAAGACTATGACAAGTGTTAGGTTTAGTGTTAGGTCTAGGGTTATTTTTCCGGTTAGGGTTTGGGTTAGGGTTAGGGTTATGGCTAGGGTTAACAACAGGGTTAGGGTTAGGGTTAGGGTAATGTTTATGTTCAGAGCTAGGTTTAGGGATAGGGTTAAGTTTAGGGTTAGGGATAGGGTTAGTGTTAGAGTTAGGGATAAGTCTAAGTTTATATTTACGGCAAGAGTTAGGCATTGAGTAAATTTAGGACTAAGGCTACAGTTAGGGTTAGGATTAGGGCTAGGGTTAGGGTTACACATAGGGCTAGGTTTAGGCCTAGGATTCACTCTAGGTTTTTTTTTTTTTTTTTAATAGTTATTTCTTTTAGTTATTGGCGGACACAACATTTTGTTTGTATGTGGTGCTGAGGATCGAAACTGGGCCGCACACATGCCAGGCGAGCGTGCTACCGCTTGAGCCACATCCCCAGCCCCCACTCTAGGTTTTGTGTTAGGTTAAGGTGTAGGGTTAGGGCTATGGTAATGTAAGAGCTAGGATTATGATTAAGGCTACTTGGAGTGTTAGGGTTATGGCTAGGTCTAGTGTTAGGTTTCGATTTTCAGTTAGGGTGAGGTTTAGAGTTAGCTTAGTGTTAAATACAGGGTCCTTATTCAGGTTAATGTTAGGGTTAAGGTTAAAGCCATAATTAGGACTAAGTTTATGTATAGGGGTAGGGTTAGACTTTGCATTGGGTTAAGGCTTATTTTAAGGGCTAGAGTTAGGTTTTTGTTTAGGTCAAGAGCTAGAGTTAAGGCTACATTTAGGATTAGGTTTAGGTCTAGGACTTGTGGTAGAGTCAGGTTTAGTATAAGTTTACTGGTAAGGCTAGTGTTAAGGTTTGGTCTAGGGTTAGAATCAGATTTATACCAAGGGTTAGTGTTATGGTCAGAATAAGGGTCAGGGGTAGCGTTAGGGTTTGGGATAGGTTAGAGCTCGAATGAGGGCTAGGTTTTGGACTACTAATAGGGTTAGGGTTTTGATTAGCCTAAGGATTAGGGATAGGTCTAGGGTTACCATTAGGGTTAGGGTTTTGCTTAGGTTTAGGGACAGAGTTAGAGCTAGTGTTAGGGGTAGGGTTAGGATTAGGGTTAGTGTTAAAGCTGGGTTTATGGCTCAGATTATGGCTAGATTTGTGTTAGCATTAGGGCTAGGGTTAGGGCAATGAATAATGTAAGAATGTAAGAATCAGGATTACAAGTTAGTTAGATTTAGGGTTAGTGTTTACGATTAGTGTTTATGGTTAGGTTTAAGGATAGGATGAATTTAGAGCTAGGGTTATTGTTAGGTAGGAGTCAGGGACAGGGTTAGTTTTAGGATTAGGACTCAAATTAGGGCTAGGATTACTGTTAGGGTTTGGATTAAGGTAAGAGTTGTGTTTTAGAGCTAGGGTGAATGTTGAGGGTATATGTCAGGGTCAGGGTTAGTTTTAATATTAGGGTTATGACTCGAATTAGGGATAGGATTTGCTCTAGGTGTAATTTAGGGTTTGTTGTAAGTTAAGGTTTAGGGTTATGTCTATTGCTCGGTTTTGTTTGAGTTCCATGGTTAGGGTTAGCACTAGTTTTATGATGAGTATTCAGGTTAGGTCTACTGTTACTGTTAGGCTTAGGATTATGGTTACAGTTATATTGAGACTTAGGCTTAGATCTAGGGTTAGGCTAGGACTAAGGGTAGGGCAAGTGTTAGGGCTAAGGTTAGGGCTAGGTTTAGAGTTACAGTAAGGGATAGGGTTAGAAACTAGGAATAGGACTAGTGTGAGAGTTAGAGTTTGTCTTAGGGCTAGGATTAGGGTTAGGATTTGGATCAGGGTTAAGTTAAGGCCAGGATTAGGGCTAGAGTTAGTGTTCAGTTTAGGCCTAGCGATAGGGTTGTAGTTAGGTTTATGTTTAGGATAAGGGATGACATTATAGCTAGGTTTAGAGGTAGGGTTAGGGCTAGAATAGGGATAGGGATAGGTGTAGAATTATGTTTATGATTAAGGCTAGGATTAGGGCTAGGATGATGGCTAGTGGTTTTTTTTTTTTTGGGTGGGGGTGGCTAGGATTAGGGCTAGGGCTAATATCAGGTCTAGGGTTATGGTTAAAAATAATTTTAGCATTAAGTTTAGGTCTATGTCTTGTGTAAGGGTTAGGCATAGGGTAAGGTTCAGGTTTAGAGCTAGGGGAAATTTTAAGGTTAGGGTCAAGGTTAAGGTTTTGTTTAAGTTAGGAGTTAGGTTTAGGGCACGAATTAGCATTAGGTTTAGAGTTACGGTAATGATAGGGTTTAGTTTAGGGTTCAGTTTAGGTTTAGGGTAATTGATAGGGTTAGCATTAGCATTAGGGTTAGGGTTAGGCTTAGGGGTTAGCATTAGGGTAAGAGTTATGGTTATGGTAGTGGGTCAAATTAGAGCTTAGGTTAGAACTAGGGTTAATGTTAGGAATAGATCTTGAGTTATGGTTAGGATTAGGTTTAGAACTAGGGTTAGGTTTAGGGTTATGGTTTCTGTAAGAGTTTGGTTTTGATCTAGAATTATGGCTAGGGAGAGGGTTAGTTTTAGGGTTAGGTCTAGGGATAGGATTATGGTAGAGTTAGTGTTAGGGTTAGGGTTAGGGCTAGGGTTATCATAAAGGTGAGGTTTAGGGTTAGGGTAATGGATAGGGTTAGATACAGGGTTAGGGTTAGGGTTAGATTTTGGTTTAGCGTTAGGATTAGGGCTATGTTTATGTTTAGGTTTATGGTTAGGTTTAGTGTTTGAGTTAGGGTTAGGACTATTCTGTTAAATTTAGTATTGTGTATAGGGTCAATTTCCCGGTAGTTTATCCTAATACTAGACGTAGTCCTAACCCTAATCCTATAACTAGCCCAAATCGTAACCCTAGTCCATACATTGGTTGTAACTTTAACCCTAGCTCTAACTCTAACCTAAACCTAGCTCTAAACTGAGAGCTAACCTTAGCTTTAATTCTTACACTAACTCTAACACTAGCCATAACCCTAACCATAAACATAGCCCTAACCCTAGCTCTAACCCTATCCCTTACCCTAAGTAAACCCTAACCTAATGCTAACACTAGTCTTAACCTTAATCCTTAATTTAACTCAAACCCTAAACCTATTAGTAGTCCTAACCTTAGCCCTCATTCTGGCTCTAACCATAACCCAAACCTGACACTTATTCTGACCCTAACAGTAACCATAGGTCTAAACCTGACCTAACCTTAAAGCGAACACTAACACTAGCACTAGAAATAAACCTATACATGAACCTAACCCTAACACTAGCCATAACCCTAACCTTAACC